>NC_090231.1:16806975-17106975 GCF_024489055.1 Chanodichthys erythropterus | reverse complement strand
TGGCTTAGCCCGGATGTGCATGAAAAAACTTGGCAGTTTGTGGCCTTTTTTGGCGTTAATATGGAACGCCAAGAGGGTCATAATCTGCACTACAAGTTTTTTCTCTCACTACCCCCTAGGGTGGGGTGGCAGTGCTACGGGCACACCACCTCTGCCCTGCATGAGTCTTGGCCCCTGGCAAGTCTGCAGTAGGTCAAAGCACTCATTGCATGTGGGTAGTTCTGAGTCGGGGTTGAGCTACGCAGGATGCAAATCAAAGCGCAGGCCCCTGGCCAGACAATGTCCACCATGGTGGTCCAGAAACACCCCTGGCGAGTCTTGCTGGGATGTGCCGTCGTCAAAGTGTGCTTTCTCGATGCGCTCATCTCACAAACTGGCCTTGAACCCAGCCCGCTCAACCCGCAGTCACCTGACTAGCGGGAGACGGTCCTGGAGATATGGCGACCTGGAGCTGACGTAAACGGTTCTTTCTCCCCGGAGGAGGGCCGGGTGGAGAATTGGTCTGTTCCGCCGCTGGCTCTCCGGAGTCCAGCGGTACCCACTAAGAACTGTTTTCCGATCCTCTACGTCCCAAGAGTGTGGCTGGCGATGTGCAGCGCCCCGCGTTGCTACTCCCAGCCCCCTCTCACCTCGCCAGCAGGTGTCAGTGTGTTGGTGCAGGCCGCGCCCCGTGTGCCGTCTCCCATACGCACTGCTACCTCGCAGAGTCTGATCACACTCTGGGCCGCTACCACGCCGCCCGAGTCGGGTCCCCGTACTCTGGTTCGCTGCCCCACCCCCGGTACGTCTGTGGTGCGTTTGGTTCTGCTGGCTCGGTGTCTGGAGGCCTGGTTAGTGCCCCCAGCCCGTTCCGCTGGCTCATGCGTACTATCAGACTCGGCTATGCGATTCATTTCGCCCGGTGTCCTCCGGCGTCCAGGGGTGTCCACTTCACTTAGGTGTCGTTGGACATTGCACCTGTTCTCCGAGCGGAGATTGCTGTCCTCCTGGCGAGGGATACAATCGAGCCGGTCCCTCCAGCCGATTTGAAGTCAGGTTCAGCCCTACTTCATTGTACCCTAAAGGGCGGTGGGCTATGGCCAATCCTGGATCTGCGCGTCTTGAACCGGTACCTTCAGGCTGCCGTTTAAGGTGCTCATGCAGAAGCGCATTTTCGAGTGCGTCCGTCCCGGGGTTTGGTTTGCAGCATTCGACCTGAAGGATGCATACTTTCATGTCTCGATTCTGCGCTCGGGTCGAGCATGTCAGTACAAACTCCTACCCTTCGGGCTGGCCCTGTCGCTCCACGCCTTACACGGTTGCGGAGGTGGCCATTGTTCCCCTCAAGGAACAGGGCGTTCGCATTCTCGACTGCCTCGACGACTGGTTGTTCCTGGCCAGCTCGCGAAGCAGTTGTGCGTACACAGGGAGATGGTTTAGCTCACCTCAGCCTGTTGGGTCTTTGGGTCAGCTGGGACAAGAGCAAACTCGCCCCCGGGCAGAGGATCTCTTTTCTCAGTCTCGAGCTAGACTCGGTCGCCTGGATTGTGCGCCTCTCTGAGGAGCGCGTCCAGTCGGTGTTGAACTGCCTGAGTTCGCTCAAGCGCAGGATGGCGGCCCCACTGAAAGACTTCAGAGGCTCCTGGGGCATGTGGCATCTGCAGCCGCGTTTCGCCGCTCAGGTTGCTCCATATGAGGCCGCTTCAACACCGGCTCCGCGACTGGGTCCCGAGATGGCCATGGCAGCGCAGCACGCTCAGTGTCCTCGTGACACGGAGCTGCCGCCCTACCCTCATCCGGTGGTCGGACCCTTTGTTCCTGCGGGCGGGAGTACCCCTTGGACGCTGTGGTCCACACAGATGCCTCTACCACCGGATGGGGGGCCATGTACAACGGGCATGCGGTTCGGGTCTTGGACGGGGCCTCGACTGCATTGGCATATCAATTGCCTCGAGTTGCTAGCAGTATGTCTTGCACTGGGCCGCTTCAAGGAGCTGCTGTCAGACAAGCATGTACTGGTCCGCTCGGACAAGCACGGCGGCCGTTGCGTACATCAACCATCAGGCTGGTCTACGCTCCCGTCGCATATCGCAACTCGCCTGCCATCTCTTGCTATGGAGTCAGAAGCATCTGAGGTCGCTTCAGGCCACTCATGTCCCAGGTGTGCTTAACCGTGCAGCCTACGAGCTCTTACGGCAGCCTCCACTTGCGGGCAAGTGGCGGCTCCATCCCCAGGCGGTCCAGCTGATCTGGCACTACTTCGGCGAGGCCCAGGTAGTCCTGTTGCCTCCCCAGGAACTGCCCTCGGCCAGTGGTTTTCCCTGACCGGCGAGTCGCTCGGCACGGATACCCTGGCACTCAGCTGGCCCCGGGGCCTACGCAATATGCGTTTTCCCCCAGTGAGCCTTCTCGCACAGCTCCTGTGCTAGGTCAGGGAGGCTGAGGAGCAGGTCTTGTTAGTGGCTCCATATTGGTCACTCGGACCCGGGTTTCGGACCTAATGCTCCTCACGACAGCCCCTCCTTGGCCGATTCCTCTGAGGAAGGACCTCCTGACTCAGAGATGGGGCTTCCTATGGCACCCGCGTCCCGACCTGTGGAACCTCCACGTGTGGTCCCTGGACGGGATGCGGAGGTTCTGGGTGATCTCCCGCAGGCGGTCGTAGACACCATCACTTCCGCTAGAGCTCCTTCACGAGGAGCCTCTATGCGTTGAAGTCGAACCTTTTCGTTGAATGGTGCTCCTCTCGCAAGACGAGAGGACCCCCGATCTTGCTCGGTCAGATCTGTGCTTTCCTTCCTGCAAGAGGGCTTGGAGCGAAGGCTGTCTCCCTCCACCCTCAAGGTGTATGTTGCCGCTTCGCTGCACATCTCCATGCAGTTGATGGCAAGCCCTGGGGAAACACGGTCTGACCATCAGGTTCCTGAGGGGGGCGAGGGGACTGATTCCTCCTTGCCCACCCTCCTTACCCTCTAGGGATCTCACCTTAGTTCTTAGCTAACTTCGGCATCATCCCTTGAGCCTTTGCAATTAATCGAGTTAAAAGTACTGTCTCTTAGACCGTCCTCCTGGTTGTATTGGCCTCATGTTAAGAGGGTAGGGGACCTGCACGCATTTTCGGTCGACGAATCGTGCCTGGAATTTGGGCCTGGGGATTCTCACGTCTTCCTGAGACCCCGGCCTGGATATGTGCCCAAGGTTCCTACCACTCCCTTCAGAGATCAGGTAGTGAACCTGCAAGCGCTGCCTTCGGAGGAGGCAGACCCAGCCCTAGCTTCGCTCTTTCCAGTTCACGCCCTGCGTGTTTACGTGGATAGAACTTGAAGCTTAGGACCTCAGATCAGCTCTTTGTCTGTTACGGAGACCAGCAGAAGGGAAAGGCTGTCTCCAAGCAGAGGATGGCCCACTGGTTAGTGGATGCCATCGCCCTGGCTTATGTTCCCAGGGCGTGCCTTGCCCGTTCGGGTTGAGAACCCACTCCACCTGAGTGGCCTCTTCCTGGGCGCTGGCTCATGGCGCCTCGCTGACAGATTGTAGAGCTGTGGGCTGGGCGACACCCAACACGTTTGCTAGGGTTTTTAGCTTACGTGTAAGCTGGTTCTTCCCGTGTACTCGCTTCCACCAGCCGGTAGACGCGTTGAACCTGTGCTTGTGTCGGCTTGCAATGCCACTCCCGCCCCCTGGGCAGGATATGTGCATCTGTTGACTCCAGTCGTGTTCCCCGTTCGGTGAACCCTGTCGAGTTCCTCCACCTCCACCTTCGGCTCGGGCATTGCGGAGTGTCTGATGCCAGACCAACATCCATCTTCGATGTTGTCTGTTGGTTGGGTTCCATATGTTGCAATCCCTCTACGTGAGTGATTCCATATGTGTATTGTCCACGGTTACTCCCTACGGTGAGCCCGTGTCTTTCCCTTAGCAGAGCTTCTGCTTTCTCCTGTCAGATGAGTCTCCCCCTACTCAGGTGGAGCCATCCCAGGGACTCATATGCGTTCTGCCCTGCGGGCCAGTCCATATGTTTTCCATGTAAATTCCTTCCCCTCTGGGTAGGTAGTGGTTCCGCAGCGTTCCTTACGGGTTCGCTTCCCCAGTGTAGTCTAGTTTACTTAGTGGGTATATCGGAACAGCAGTAGACTTCCCGGCGTAAGCTCGCCCCCTTTTCCGTCCCCTTGGTGCGACGGGCGGCTAGAGCCTGCGCTGGGCACTGGAAGGGGTTTCGTAACTGTGGCGTTTTAGTTGGGATCCCAATTCGTCGGTCACTACTGACGTACGTCGAACGTGACCGACTGAAAGGGAACGTCTCGGTTACGTATGTAACCCTCATTCCCTGAAGGAGGGAACGGAGACGTACGTCCCGTCGCCACAGTTTCTGTACCCTCGCTGCAGTGCGGACACCGGTTGTCTCCTCAGCGAAAAACAGAGTGCGATTGCATCTGCCCCCCTTTTTATATCCACCTGTTAGGGGAGGTGCGCATTATGCAAATATCGCACGCCAATTCCATTGGCTTGTTTTAGTTCTCTCGAAGCTGATAGGGGCTCTCTAGCGATATCCCAATTCGTCGGTCACTACTGACGTACGTCTCCGTTCCCTCCTTCAGGGAACGAGGGTTACATACGTAACCGAGACGTTTTCCATTTTAATATATTTTAAAGTCCCCATGTAGTCAATAATTTTATCCCTTAAAACTCATCTTTGATCACCGAAATTACATATTTAAACTTTTTTTTCATTTGAAAAAAAATCTTAATGCCTTAAAATAGCTTGATTGTAACTCTACACTCTTGCCTCATTTAATATACACTGATCTATGAATATGCTAATTAGCCCCGCCTTCACTCACTTGCATGAGCTCAGACGAAATCCACTCGGTCAACTATAGGTAACACTGCACAATTGTATCGCTTTTTACAACGTCGGACACATAATGGTAATTAATATGATTAGCATTTGCTTGACTACATTATCAAACAGCAAATAATGTGTTGCTAATGTTACACAAACCATGTTCACATTCATGAGTCAGACAGCTGCCTTCTAACAATCAGTATCCTTAGAAATGCTTTGAACGACTGAGAACGTCAGTGGAGAAAGATATATAGTTCATCATAACATCGTAATATGGATTATACAAAGACAAAAGTTAACATTAGCCTATAAGCATGGTAATGAGAAGCTAGAGTTAAACTATTACAAGAAGTAGGTTACTTTTTCATAAGGCCAAATACAAGTTAGAATCAAGAGCTTTAAATTCTGGACCTTCGTGAATTATTGATTAACTGGTTTTATACATGTGTAAAATGTGTTCTGCTAATAATGACATATATTATGAAAAAAAACTGGCTTACAGATATTACATGAAAGAAAATTTTAAGTAAAGATATAATTTGACTTCACATGGCACTTTGTAAACAGTTGTTAACTAGCCTATTACTTTATTGCACTTATGTTATCAGCTAACGTTGCATCTGTGGATGATATACCACAAAATAAACAAAAAAATAAACAAGTAAACAAATAAACAAACCTCACATGGGTTTTGGTTTAGGGTTAGTTACTTGTAATTATGCATAAGTTACTGTTATTACATGGACCATGTGTAACTACATCACCTTAAAATAAAGTGTTACAAAGTGTGTCTTGAGCACCAAAACCAGCATTTTATAATTATATTGTGATAGATCATGTGACATTCTGAGTGGTACATATTCAGTGATAAAATTCAACTGGGTTGCAAATTTTATCAGCGTTACAATGGGAATGGGTCACGCAAATCTTATCACATTTTTGTGTTTTTCGCGTACATATGATACGCACTTTATGGCGTATTATACGTACGAACCCCCTTCCCCCCACTCCCATCCTACCCAAGAGCGCATCATATATACGCCATAAAGTGCGTATCATATGCACACAAAAAATCTGCGTACCATAAGCACGCCAAAACTCATTTTGGCGTATGTATTCTACGAGATTACAAACTCGTACTATTGATACGCATTCTCGTGTGATCGTGTTGCCTAAACCTACCAATACTAGGGGGGTAATAATCCAGCAGGGGGTCGAAATTCAGCACAACACCTGTATGCAAGAAAAAGTGAGGGTACACTACAGATTAAAATATAGTGTATATTATATATAATACAGTATATAGAAGTGTCGGTACTGCATACCGGCCCACTTTGAGCACTGTAGAATGCCAAAAGAATGTCACTTAGTTAGCATAATTGTGTAATGTTCAAAAGAACAGCGTTTATTAAACAGAAATCATCTCTAACATATGAGTGTCTTTATTATCACTTTTGATCAATTTAATGCATCCTTGCTGAATAAAAACATCATCTTTTTACAAAATCATACTGACCCCAAACAGTATTGTATCACATTAAATATGTTAATTTTTAAGTTTTTGGAAGCAATAACATTAATTACTTTAACTGATACTTGAGTATCAGTGGCCATGACATTGAAAAGACTCTTGAAATTTAAATTGAGCAACTGAAACTTCACACAGCACTTTTAAATCTTACTGAAATCTTACCAAAATAGCAATTTTACAAGATGAGTGTGAGTTGGAAAAAGCAATGTGAACATTGTACTATCAGCAGGTATTTTGTTTCCCAGACACATTATATATCTCACTCACACAAACTTACAATAAATTAGTCAAGGTTGCTACCACTTGCCTTTTTTCTTCATGAATTTGACCTTCAAACAACACATACTACATACTAAAATGACCATTCAGCCACTATTATATCTATCTGGCAAAACATTTGTATCCAAAGTGACTGTATATTCTATTCAAGGTATACATTTCATCAGTGCATACCCTGGGAATTGAAACCTTGACCTTGATGTTGCTAGCGCCTTGCTGTTTGAGCTACAGGAACATAACACTTTTAACCATACACCAAAATCATTGTTTGAGCCATCTTTCAAAGCTAAGTTTTGTTGTGCACTTGTCAGAGTTTAGTAAAAATCTTTTGGATGGTTCCTCTCCAAGGAAAACAACCTTAAGAAGACAAAAAGGAGAAATGTTACGCTTCTCTAGGCTGTCTTTTTCAGGTTATATCAAAGACAAAGCAAAATCCAGATTGTACAACAAGAGACTAGTAGGGGTGAAATGGCGGTAGTGTGACAAAACTAATATGATTTTTCCTTTGGAAACGGAGAAAGGATGCAGTGAACTGATACCACAGGACTCATCTGTCTGTGAAATAACCATGTTGATGAATGCAATGTTCTGTACATAGCAAATGCAGGGGACCTAACATAGAGCCTTGCTGACTGCTTCGGGTTCATGGCTTACAGTGCTCAAATTTAACACTGAAATGTGACATTATCTTTTACAACACACCCACATTTGCAAGTGTAATCATCATCAAATACATGGCAGCAAGGTTCTTGATGGAAGACATATTTAAAATAGCTGTAATATATCGTAGCACCAATGAGACTCGCATGCTTGTGCTTTCAGCTTTGGAATACAAGGATGGTGCGCAAAATATTTTCAATTGTTCATGTACTCAGAAGAGATGCCTGGCCAGATCTCTTTCAGCAGTACCTCACGGGCAGCGAGTGTGACTAAGTGACAAACCGGCTTGGTTGCGCAGAGGTATTTTGTTTTGCTTTTTTTCCTTCATCTCTCCTGTCTTTTTCCCTCTACCATTTCAATCCATTCCTATCTCTGTGAAGAGCGCTGTCACATTTTCTTTCTTTCATTTTCAAATCCCCACATCACATCAGTTATTCTAAATGCCGGTCAGACGAAAGCATGATTTGCTCTCTCTCCCTCTCTCTCTTTCTGCAGTCACAGTTGTCAGTGGTAATCTACTTCTACATCCCCCTCCTCATTCTCCCTGATTGAAAAACCGCAGCACATAAGACATGAAAAGCTCAAAGACTACATTAAGAGCTCGCTGCAGTGTGTTTTCTACCACTGAACGCTAAATGTCCCTGAGAGAGTATGCAGGCATGTGCAGTCATGGGCCTCTGCTCTGAAGTGCACATCCCTATTAATTGCCATTCATTTTATATTATCTCAGAGCGCGCCAGTGCCACTGCGAACTGTCCTCTGAGATGCATTACTGGATATCCCTTCAAAAGCAATTACATTTTACATCTACGTTTATCTAATTTAATGCTATTGTGGGTATATTTTTAAACTCCTGAAATAACAAAACAACAAGCTAAATTATTCAAATACAGATGGCTACTCCTGCATTGAGATGAATGGCTTGTTCTGAAAATATGAATATTAGAAAGTTATTTCATATTTTTGTCCTAAGGGAGAGCATTTCCCCCTGTGAGGTGAGTGGTAGTTCTTAACCTACTTTACCTCCTGCAACAGGCCATGTGTTTTACACTATAAGCTCCAGTGGTTCAGTGTGAGAGAGGGGAGGGGCTCCTCTGTCAAGATCACAGTCTGGAGAAGTGTGAAGTGTACAAACAAAGAAGGGCTGCATGCCTATGATTATCTGACCTGCTGGGCAAAAGACAGAAAAAGAAAGAAAAGAAGGAAAGACACAAGTAAAAAAAAAATAAAAAATAAAAAAGCTGTGTGTGATGAAAAGAAGGTTCAAAAAGCATTTATTTGAAATTGATTTTTTTGTTGTTGTTGTTGTTGTTGTTGAGTTTTTGCTTGCTGAAAAAATAATAATAATAATAAAAAATCTTAAAAAACATTTGCAGACCCCAAATTTATATCATTACTGAACTTATTAATTAGATATAGATGGATATTCAAGTGACACAATACTATTGGATTTGATCCAAAATGCATCTGAGAAAGGCTTAAGAGAGGCTGAATTGCCTCCATAGGCCATCACATCCTGATTTTGCCAAGTTAAAGTGTTAGTTCACCCAAAAATGAAAAATCTGTCATTAATTACTCACTCTCATGTCATTCCGCACCCATAAGACCCTCGTTCATCTTCAGAACACAAATTAAGATATTTTTGATAAAATCAGATTGCTCAGTGAGAACTACATTGCCAGCAAGATAATTAACACTTTCAAATGCCCAGAAAGGTACTAAAGATATTTTTAAAACAGAATACAGTGGTTCAACCTTAATAAAAATAAATAAATAACAACTTTATTCAACAATATATATACGATGGACGATTTCAAAACACCGCTTCATGAAGCTTCGAAGCTTTACGAATATTTTGTTTTGAATCAGTGGTTCGGAGCATATATCAAACTGTCAAAGTCACGTGAACCATTGAAATTTTTGGCTTTTTCGAGCTGCATCGGCACTGCGTACCACGAGAGTACGATTGGAGAGCAAATGACTCCTTATGATTCTGAATTGCTCTCGCAGTACTTTGATGTCACATGCCGATCAGTCTGTGCAGCGCGGATGCATCTCGAACAAACCTTTCGAAACACTTGGCATAAACAAGCCTTGTTTACTGAAGTCATGTGACTTTGGCAGTTTACACACTCCGAACCACTGATTTGAAAGATTCATAAAGCTTTGAAACTTCATGAGGCAGCATGTTTTGAAATCACCCATCACTAGATATTGTTATTTTGTTTGTTTTTTTGCCACATGAAAAGTATTCTTGTCGCTTCATAACATTAAGGTTGAACCACTGTAGTACCTTTCTGGGCATTTGAAAGTGTCAATTATCTTGCTGTCAATAGAGGCCTCACTGAGCCATCAAATTTTATCAAAAATACATATATAACATAGGGGGACAAATACTGTATAATTTCAATGGTTCACGTGACTTTGACAGTTTGATATATATATATATATATATATATATATATATATATATATATATATATATATATGAACTAACCCTTTAAAGAACAACATATTTTGTTGATCCTGGAACAACATTCCAATCTGAAAATGTAGTCCTAACCATATCCCTAATCCTAAACCTAACCCTACACCCATAAGTTATCCCTACTATCAGATGGTAATGATTTGTGAATAATGCTGATGTGGAATTTCCTAACCCTAGTTTTAAACCTAAACTTGACATAAACTGTAACCTTGTCCCTCAAATATAATTGGTTGATTGTAATGTTGTTCCAGGATCAACAAAGATGACATCAGGTTCTGCATATAGGCCTATATATAACCAACCAATATCAGAGGAAACCATTCAGGCCATTAAGCTTTCAGTATCACATCAAACTTGCTAAAGAGAAACTTCAAGATATCAGAGGGATATTATCTGCGTACAGAAGCATAATTATCAGTAAATATACAGTAAAAACCCACTGCAAAATTTTCAATTTTGTATTTGCATATAAGCCTTCCGAAAAATTCTCTCATGGACTGCCTCTGGAGTGAAAAAGATAAAGAAAGAAAAAGAAAAACAACAATCACACATACAGTGACCTTTTTGACAACTACGCCCATGCAAGAAGAATCTTCAAATGCATCCTTCCTGCAGTGATCCCAACAGGGGGACAGAGAGGGGTGAACATGTTCTGGTTTGAGAACATGTGAGAACACGCACTGAATCAGAACGTCCACTGAGCAGCTAAGATGTTCCACAGACTGATTCAAACAGTAATATGCTCCCTGAGGTGCATGTGGGAGGGCTCTTAGGCAAGACAAGACATTGAGTCCTTTGACAAAGCCTGGGGCAACTCCTCTATTTCGTCTTTTCCTTGGCTGCAATCATGGCTGTGTTTGAACTCTCTAAAAGCTTTCAAACTTTCAATATTACATCATCTCTGCACCAAACTAACACTTTTCTTTAAAATGCTCTCATAAGCATTTGAAAATCCTAAAAAAAAAAGTGTTTATTGCAAGTGTTTTGTCCACTGCATGTTTTGTCTGTTCAAATGTTTTCTAAACATCACTTATTATCCCCAATTAAAGTGCGTGAACTTAATGTGTAGGGACTGCAGGTCAGCTCAGCCCTGATGATATCGCTATTCACATGAACGGGTAAATAAGAGCTCATTTAATTTTATCCTACCTTTACAGCCTTTGAATCACACATTATTTTACAATTCAACCTGGCAATTCATCTGATTTCCAGGCCAGGCAATTTACAATAATTTATTCCACTCTGATACAAATGCTCTTCAAATGCAATCCATGTTTCCAGAGGTAACACTTAAATTACATCTTTGATTTGCTCAATAACACAGCAACAAGGCAGTGTGAGGAGAATCAATACACACTTGCTGGCTGCAAATTGAAGACTATTATCGGTTGGCATAAAGTGCTGGGATGTAATGAAGGTATAAAGTTCCAAGAAAAACATCAGAGTCATATTTATTAGAAGTTAAAACTGGCAAAAGAAGAAGAAGAATAAGGAAGACGAACAAACGAATGAAAAACAAACAAACAAATAAACACAAAAAAACAAACAATAAAACTGAGAACTTGACTCAAGTACTTGAGTAAACATTGTTGAATTGCTCCATTTCTATGTATTCTGCACTCTTATTTTGGTAACATACCAATAGGCGCTGCATTGGAATGGACCACATGATCTTGTAATGTTCCTTTGATCATTGTTTCACTTCTTCCAAATTACAAAACCTAAACCACAACTTTCTTTCAAGGCTACAAACTGATAAGTACAATGGATGATGTGATGTTAAAAAAATATTATCAGCTACAGTCTGTTTGTTTGGGTGTTTGGGTGTATGTCTTTGCATCGTAAAAATTAAATAATATATATTAGGATATCATCATTTAGAACTGACAATCTCCTATAGGGTAAATAATTTTTGGCATTTTTGGCAATATGCACACACATCCAAATGCATTTTCGCTATCTGAAAAGTAGTGAAAAGGTCTTAATGTTTCAAAAAAAACATTACAAAGCTTTATTAACATTCCATTTTAGCGTGTGCTACTATATTTTATTTGAAACTCACATGTAAAAATGTCAAAAACTCAACACAAATTCAAATACAACTTCACTGCCTGTAAAATAGTGAAACCATGTATTAGAGTAAAAAAATAAATAAATAAATAAATGTTTTTCTCAATAAACATTGTTTCTTTCTTGGAATTCCAAGTCAATGATTGTAGCTTCAGTGAAAAGCAACAAAGCTCTTCTTTTTCAGTGTTGCCCACACTTTCCAGCTTGATCTTGATCTGTTCAGTCATCATTTTTGGAGCATCCCTGATTGTCAGTGTAGTGAAGCCAACAGGCAGTGGCATCTTTCCTTTTTTAAATTGAATTTTTATGTATTTCCTAATCTAAAATGAACTCACAATGGAGCCTTGACAGCATGTGACCAAACATGTGCTCATGTCTCCTTCAGGTCCTTGTTGCCAAAAATGTCAAGCATGTGGAACATAGATTTTAAGTTTTTTGGCTGAAGGGGATGTAATACTAAAATGTAATTTTTTTTGGTTGAATATTATTATTGTAATTTAATTGTTATTTTCTTTGCGTCATTTATAAATGACGAGGCACCATAGAGGTATATATATATATATATATATATATATATATATATATATATATATATATATATATATATATATATATATGTGAAAAAATCATATTTTATTTTCCACAGAAGAAAGAACATCATGCAGTTTTGTAACAACATGATAGTGATTAAATGATGACATAATTTTCATTTTTGAGTACAACATCTCTTTATTAGGTTAAGTGTAACCAAAGTCCTTTTCTATGAAAGTCGGTTGACTCCACAATCATATTGACATGCTATTTTGGGCATCCAAGACCACCTACTTAAAAAAGCTAAATATTTCAGGTTAGTCCAGCCAATACTCAACATAAAAATATTCCTTAAATGGAAGATGTTTGGGACGACCAGAACCCTTCCTAGAGCTGGCCATCTGGCCAAACTGAGATATCGGGGGAGAAGAGCCTTGGTGAGAGAGGTAAAGAAGAATCCAAAGATCACTGTGGCTGAGCTCCAGAGATGCAGTCGGGAGATGGGAGAGATGGGGTTGTAGAAAGTCAACCATCACTGCAGCCCTCCACCAGTCGGGGCTTTATGGCAGAGTGGCCCGACGGAAGTCTCCAAGATGGTGAGAAATAAGATTCTCTGGTCTGATGAGACCAAGATAGAACTTTTTGGCCTTAATTCTAAGCCGTACGTGTGGAGAAAACCAGGCACTGCTCATCACCTGTCCAATACAGTCCCAACAGTGAAGCATGGTGGTGGCAGCATCATGCTGTGGGGGTGTTTTTCAGCTGCAGGGACAGGACGACTGGTTGCAATCGAGGGAAAGATGAAAGCTGACAAATACAGGGATATCCTGGACGAAAACCTTCTCTAGAGTGCTCAGGACCTCAGACTGGGCCGAAGGTTTACCTTCCAACAAGACAATGACCCTAAGCACACAGCTAAAATAACGAAGGAGTGGCTTCACAACAACTCCGTGACTGTTCTTGAATGGCCCAGCCAGAGCCCTGACTTAAACCCAATTGAGCATCTCTGGAGAGACCTAAAAATGTCTGTCCACCAACGTTTACCATCCAACCTGACAGAACTGGAGAGGATCTGCAGTTCAGCATTTCCATATAAGGATATGGTTAGATATAATTAGCTTCTCTCATCTCTCCCTGCACCTCCAGCTGCATATCTTGCTGTCCAGATGCTGACTAGAAGTCTCCCTAAAATTCAACGGCAGTGAGCAACCCCCACCTGCACTCCGATTCAATCTGTCACAGAAAGCTACACTCACAGAGACACAGACGCTCTCACACATACACAGACACCTTTCTGGGGATGTGAGTGACAAGCATAGCACTGTCAATCAGCAGTGCACATTTTCCCCCTGATTGCCATCGGGGAGGAAAAAAAAAGTTTCTCAAACTTGACATGCAGTGAGTAAAACAAAAGGGGAAAAAAATGAAGAAAGAAAGGGAGGATTAATCAACTATAGGGACCTGGAGAAGACACTGAGAGAGAACAGAAAAAAAGTCCCTCAGAGGTTTGCAAATCAAAAGTGCCGAAAAGATTGGGGAAAAAACCAACATGTACTTTCCAGAAGAATGGCTCCTCTACCCCAGTGGAACAAAGGTGTCATCTGTCGGTATGAAGAGAAAAAAAAAGAAGAAGAAGAAAAAGAAAAAGAGTTTCTTTAATGTGCTTACCTTGTAAATATACCATATTAATTGTCACACTTCTAGAAAGCTGTTTTGACCATCAAGCATTGTGAATAATAAGCGTCAGGTTAAGTTTATTATTATCATTATTAAATGCTATTGCGTGTGCTGCTGTATGCTTTCTGTGCAATCAAATTATGGCTTTCAGTCTGTTTAGTACTAGACTAACAAAAAGAAGTCTAATTCAATCTAAAGCTCATGCCAAAACAAGTAAATTCTGTCATCATTTACTCACCCTTAGGGGCAGTTGTGACTTAATTCTTAGAGAGTCAGACTGGTAACCCGACTGGTAACCTGGCACCTAACCCCCAATCGCTCCCCGGGTGCCACAGCAAAAATGTCTGCCCACTGCTCCGGGTGTGTCTGTCCACAGTTTACAGTGTGTGTGAAATTTAAATTTTGGGGGGAATTATCCCTTTACACCCAATGAAAATTCTGATATGTGCAGATTTCTTTCTTGTGTTACATTTCCTACTGAAACAAAATGCGAAGGTGGTGAACATGTTGAAGGACTAGTCATTCTCATCCCAGAAAGCATTTAATTGCAATTAAATTTCATATTTGAAATCACCAATGAAATCTGACAACAACTGTCTCATAAATTTTGTTTCTAAATGCTCAAATCATGACAAAAAAAAGTATTTGTCAGGCTTGATCAACTTAATGCGCATGCGCTGTCCTAAATGCATCTCATTTCAGAGGCGCGCATCTGACTGTTTCTATAGGAACCGGAGCTTCTAACAACCGCTGCAGTGACGCGATGACTTTACCAATCTGCGACTGGCTCTTATTTAGAACTTAGGCGGGACTTATTCCTCCATATTGCATTGTTAGGAACCCCCCATCGGCCCAAAAACGGAGTCCGACGGCGTTGGGCGAAGGTTAATGCTTGTATGCCTTTTCAGCGTCTCTGAATGTTCACTTAATTTCACTCTTTTAATCTGACTCCAATTTCAAATGATTCTTATTCTAAGGGTTGTGTCTCCAATTAGAAATTAATCATTTGTTATGTATTAATTTAGATATTTGATTATTCTGGGTATCTCTTATTTTCAATTATTTCGTTCACTGCAGTCCTGGTATCGCTTTAGAAGAGTCACTTTGGCCAACTTGCTCTTCCCGGACACAAACTCATCAGTCTGACCTTAAACATTGGATGCAGGGTAAATATCTGCCTTTAAGTCGGTCGCGCTCTGCTTACTCGTAACAAAAAGCATAGTTTTGATATATTTATGAAAACTGCAACTTATTTAAGGCAGTGATTGTCAGAAATCGAAATGGACTTAATTGACGTGCCCTATGCTCCATCTATTAAACCTTTCGTATGAACAATCCTGAACACAGATTTGAGGTAATACCTTCGCTTTGATCTACTAAAATAATGGATTAAGAATAATACAGAATCAACCAAATATAACCTTTTATTTGTCAAGTAAAAACATATGATGCCAATTACATTACAATTAGACAATTAGAATCCAATTCAGAAATAATAAATGCATAATATCGATTACTCAAAGAAATGCATATATACACAGGGATGGGAGTGTAGATGTGTGGGGGCAAGGCGTTGTCCTATGCTATTCTTTTAAGATCTTCTCTCCAGATACGCTTTATTGCTTTATTGCAGGATGCTTGATCTCAGTTTTCGTTTAGCAGGAAAATCAAGCCTTACAGGGTGCTGCACTTTCTCCCATTCACGATAATATGAGTGACGCGTCTTGTGTTATTCTTTAGTCTTTGGTACTGTACACCACAATGACAGGCATCAGCGGTGGTTAATGCATTGATCTCTATAAAGTGAAGCATTAAATAATGAAGCGTTAAATAATAAAGTGCACGGATAAATTATTAATAAAAAAATACTACAATATTCCATAAAAAAAAAAAAATAAGAATTGTCAAATTTGATTTCATGCCAACTTTAATAGACACTGACTATAAGCCACAAAACTCTAATGTTGAACATAGTTCTAAGATCTTGGTAAGTTATCTCACTCTTTTTTTTTTCTATCTCTCTTTCCATCATTATAGCAATGGCTGTGCATGGAATGTGAAGTACAATATGAAAAGGTTGTGCTATGAAAATTGGCTATTTAAAATGAGAATAGTATACCCTTTCATGACTAAAGATATATTCAAACAAATAGTAATAGACACCACATTGGCCAGTATACTGAATACAGGGAATTTTCCTATTAGTTAAAATAATATTCTTATTTGCTGAAAGGCAAGTATTAGAAAATGGATCCCATGCTGATAAACAATATGTAGCATGACAAAAAAAAAAAAAAAAAAAAAGACATTAAAGTTGCAACTGGGAAAAAAAGATGACACTTGTAAAATGGAAAAAAGAACAATGATAGAGAGGGAGAATGGATGTTACGTAAGGGCCAGAGACAGCCAGAACAAGAGATGTGGCGGACGGCATTTCCATGATAAATTGTGCTGTGTGTGAGGGATTTTGTGACACCTCTTCTGTAGGTATGTCACATGCTCATTATAGTGTTCCAGGAGCCCCAGTCCTTCCATGCGATCCATTAACTGGTGTGGAAAAAGAAAGAATGACCATGAGATAGATGGAGTGAACAACCAACTTACATACCTGCTAAATGAGGAGCTGAATGAGCACTGAAAGCATGTCAAACTGTGACCAAGAAGACATATCAGCACAAAAACTGTAGACATTATCAAGTAGGCCCCGTAAAGTGGATATGTGCTTGCTGAAATTTCCTTTAAACAAATCACATTGCTGCAATGACTGTTTAAGACAACCTGTCTGAATACACACGTCATCAGTAATCACGGCTATAGAGCTGCTTTGTGTGAAATATGGTCTCCTACAGTTACATGTGAAGAAACAAAAGGTGAGAAATCACATCATTTTAGCACATTCACACAAAGATGCTGAGGACTATAACCTGATGATTGAGCCAGAGATGTATTTGCATTTATGCCGCTCCAGAAGAATTTAAATCCGAGAGGTTTTTCTGCTGTGGAGAGGACAAATTAAGTAACAGAGAAGGACCATTAAAAGGTTTTCTTCAGTCAAGACAATTTATCTAGATTATCTCTGTTTCAATCATAACAAACCGCAAGAATTCTAAATAAATATTTGACAAAAATGAGATCCGCCACCAAATGATGCTTGTGAACAAACAGGCTCAATTTGAGAGAGCAGGCAGAATATTTAGCTAGTTCATTATCTTCAACATCTGTCAGGGAGGTCTGAATATAAGATCAAAAATCACACTGACAAACTGCTCTCCGCGTTCAGCCCTGAATATTGCAATTTACATACCGCTGCTCAGTCCAACCATATGGAGTTGGCAGTTTAGTGCTAATATGATGAGGTACACATTATTTTACTTTTAAAATCACCATGAAATCAAAACTTATTAGTATTTTTTTTTTTTTTTCATTGGATATTGCAGCACTTATCAATCATTTATCCTTGCACATCATTGTTTTTTTTTTTTTTTTGTTTTTTTACATAATGTTTAATCAATAACTTCCCCCTGCAGTAACATCTCTTCTCTTCTTTGATGATGTGTTTACCAGCAATAGCAAACCACAACCATCCAATGATCCAATCAATTTCCAATGGACAAAATCATGTCCCATGCTACATTTTGTTTAGTTCAAAAAGCCATTTCACACAAATGTACATCACAATAGAAAAGAAAAGACTACCGCATGCCGACTTTAAAGTATAACTAAAACCTAAGTAACTGTTACTGCTTTAGTATTATTATTATATCAATTTTTAAGTTGCTAACAGGAGGCAAACACTTAAATGGATTAACAGACTGGTTTTCTGGCTATGTAATCAATGATAAACAGATAAACAAACAGGCATGTTTAAAATGTCTCTGTCTTTATTATTTGAAAGTTTAATGAGTTCAGCAGGTCATCAAAATGTTGTTTATTTTCCAAGAGCCGGACATGCAGTCATAGCAATTATGAGGGATATTGCCAGTGAATCAGATCGTGAGAGATGTGTGCCCTGAGGTGAACTGTCCACCAGGCTGAAAAACAGGAAGCCAACAATTAAGGGCTTTTTCAACAACTCTCCCTGTTGTTGCAATTTTCTAAATCAGAGTTAAAATAGATAACATAAGATGAATAAAATGTATGTGCAATCAAAATTTCCTAGGTGGTCTATTTAATATATTCACAAAATAGTTATATTTACTTAGTTATGTAAAAAATAAGTGCAACTGAAATGCTTTCCATAATTTTATAAACCATAATTTGACCATCTAGTAGTGCAAATAGACATTGACTAAATGTAAATCACTTAATATTACATTTTACACTACAAGAATCTGAGTGTATTATTAAAAAAGACAAATGTAGATTTGCAGCAAAAAATCTAATTGCTGAAGTATTGGTCAGATGTCAAGCATTCAGTCGATTCTGGCACAGGCTCTGCATTATAAGAACTAATGAGTAGAGCACTGCGAGGACTTTCATACATATTTAAATACAGTCTATGAGTAAAGGTATGGAAGAAAGGCTTTCTGTCAGCTCAGGATGGTGGTGACAGTTACATTAAAATAGCTGCACGCAATTTATCATAGTTCCTTATGCTTTGCTGCAGATGACAGATTTCACACACACATAATGATCTGTAGCAAAAGATTGTAACTTATCTCTGTATTAAAACGCCTGTGTGTGTGTGTGTGTGTATGTGTGTGTGTGTGTGTGTGTGTGTGTGTGTGTGTGTGTGTGTGTGTGTGTGTATATATATATATATATATATATATATATATATATATATATATATATATATAGGAGATTTAACCAGGTAAATGCATAGACTTCTACAAGTAAGTGCAGAGGTGTAAAGAGCTCGTGAAACCTTACTTGAGTAAAAGTACAGATGCCTTACAGTGAAAATGACTCCATTACAAGTAACCAATTCCAATATAACTTGAGTAAAAGTCTTACCCCCGGTTTCACAGACAAGGCTCTAGTCCTAGACTAAAATGCATGTTTGGGCTTGCTCTGACATATCTTAAAATATGTCAGTGCAATTGGTTTGCCTCAAGATGCAAACCAGTAATGTTTTTTTTTTTTTTCCTTAGTCTATGTTAATAAATGATACTTAAATGCCCTAATTGAACAAAGGTCTAATCCTGGTTTAGTCTAAGCCCTGTCTGTGAAACCGGCCATAGAGTATCTGATTTTAACAGTACTTAAGTATGTTACTCTGAATGTAGGCTCAAAGATGCACTACTCCTCGACACCTGAGAGACAAGCTGGTGAAAATAATAAACAATTGATTTGTAAAGAAATCATGTTTATTTTCTAAAATCAAAATAAAACTGAACACCTCAATATTGCAATAAATCAAGATCAACACAACAGCCTCTTAAACATCTACAAACTCACAAGTCTCAGTTAAGCTTAAGTCCATAAAAAGGCCATAAGTAAAACAATATCCTTCAAAAAGGTATAGTCAATATAGGGGATAAATAAAATAATGTTAAGTAAAATTAACTAGTCAAAGTCTACTTGCACTGGATGTGTTGGTTTGAGCCTCATCGCTGGCTGCAGTCACGACCTCATCTCCTAAATCAACCACCTGCGATCAGCAACTACCTGCTAATGCACTCGCATTCACGTAAAGTAGCCTTGTTGACAAGTTTGGGTGAGTAAAGGCAAAACACAAAAGATATAGTACCTCCAATGCCCTTAGATGGCAATATTGCTTATTTATGACAGAAACAAACTGCTGCAGAAAAAGTTAGGTGCCATGTAAAATGTAATGTGTAATTGCATTACTCATCACAAATGTATTGGAGTAAAAAGTACATTGACTTGTTCAAAAGATTACATTTACTCAAATACTTTACACCTCTGAGTAAGTGATTCATAAAGGTGTCATCTAAAAAAAAAAAAAAAAGGCTCTGTTTGTTTGACCCATGTGACAAAGCACTTCTCGCTCAGTCTGATGACTACCTGTCTGTCCCAAACAGATGAAGGGAGTGTTTGGGAAACCTTTTTGAAACTGACATTGTTTCTGCAATTTGTGTTTGGTGCTATAGCGGTGCTGAAATTACACACTGCAGCCAAGCACAGGTCTACAGGGGCACTTGAGGTGCTAAGCATCCTCAAACAGATGTAAGAGCTCTTGCTTATGCACAAACACACACACACACAGACCACACATTATCTAACACTATCCACAGCCTACTGCGGGATAAAAAAAAAAATCCAGGATAAAGCTGTCTCTAACTGTCTCTAGCTGATCTGGTCTCAGTGACTTATAGTCAAATCTGAACCTTATTTGAGGCGAAAGCTGATCGCACTATATTAATTAAATTATTTTGAAAAAAAAAACAAAGAAACAAACAAACTGATAGTGTACTTCATTTTGGTAGCATTAAAAAGACATCTGTTCAGAGAAAACAAATACTTTTATTCAATGATTTGTCAAAAATAACAGTAAAGATTTCTATTTCAAATAAATGGTGTTCTTGTTTATTTTCTCTTCATAAAAAAACATTATTTTAAGGATACAACTATTAAAGGTGCCCAAGAACGTTCTTTCACAAGATGTAATATAAGTCAAAACACCGATTTCAAAACACTGCTTCTTGAAGCATCGGAGCATAAGTGAATCAGTGTGTCGAATCATGATTCGGATCGCGTTTCAAACTGCCATCGGCTGAAATCACGTGACTTTGGCACTCCGAACAGCAGATTCGACACACTGATTCACTGTGCTCTGATGCTTCCTGAAGCATTGTTTTGAAATCAGCCATCACTAAATAAGTCGTTATTTTGTTATTTTTGGTGCTCCAAAATATTCTCATCGTTTTATAATATTAATATTGAACCACTGTACTCACATGAACTGATTTAAATATGTTTTCAGTACCTTTATTAATCTTGAGAGAGGAAGTGACATTGCTTCCTATGGAGGCCTCACGGAGCCATCGGATTTCAAGTAAAATATCTTAATTTGTGTTCCGAACGAAGGTCTTAAGGGTGTGAAACGGCATGAGGGTAAGTAATAAATTACAGAATTTTCATTTTTGGGTGAACTAACCCTTTAAGCAGCTGACTTGTCGCCTCGCTACCCTATCAGTCAATGACTTTGCAGGCAGCGTTTACACACAAAGGCACCTGAGGGCAGCATAACGGTTTAATGATCTACTGCAAAATTTCTCTTTAGAAATTACATCAAAAGTGGAAAACGTTGATCAAAAATTACATTTACACACAAACTGACCACCAACCACAACTTTCAGATTCCATCTTTATTTTTAACTCAGCTGTAACAGAATGGAAAGTTCAGGAATTTGGGATATCAAAGGCA
This sequence comes from Chanodichthys erythropterus, assembly GCF_024489055.1. NCBI lineage: Eukaryota > Metazoa > Chordata > Actinopteri > Cypriniformes > Xenocyprididae > Chanodichthys > Chanodichthys erythropterus. Next base: position 17,085,581 of record NC_090231.1, on the reverse strand, counting down.
GCAAAGGTTACATCTATGCTGCCTTCAAATATTGATCAGATGAAGGTATCTCAGGAGACAGGAAGTGAACTTTGAATTCAGGCATGTCTTGATGCCTTCCTAGCTTAAAATATGTCCTCCAATGGCAGCATTTTTCAGTTTTCGGATGCAGTCCATGTTCCACCATCATTTCCTCCCAAAGATCCCTGTCACTAGAATACTAATCACCTGCACCTGGAATCCATCAGCACGCCAATCAACGGACTATTTAAGCACACATCTCAGCTTCAGTCACTGTCTAGTCTCCAATGCGGATACACAACTATTTACCTGTGAAGATGTATCATTCCTGCTCCTTCGTTCCAAGTTCTCCTCTTCAGCACTTGTCTCCAGCAATTCTCTCCCTCATCACCATGCACTCCCCAAACCACCGAGGATCTCACCTGCCACTGGCAACCATTATTCCACTTCCAGCCATCCCGATATCCACCCATATCCTTTAAAACAGAAAGACTGTGTTCAATTTACTCAAGTGACTGTTCTCCATTGCCATTACTATATTCAATACTCACACATCGAAGACGCTGTGGGAACACTTCTGCGTGATTGCTTCATGAAAGCACATGTAAAATCAGTCCTATGGTGTGACGGAACATCAAAGGCGGGTGATGTCATGACCAGGAAACTATAAAGCACACCCAAACCAAAGGCTCTAGTTATGGAACAGGAAGTAAAGGCTCTGCTGAAAAAGGAGGCTGTAGAATGGGTTCCTCCCAGCAGCGAGTCACTTTAAAACAAATCGTCTTTGACTCAGATCAGGTCCGAGGACTGGTTTGTCACAGTAGATCTAAAGGACACATATGCTGGGTTGAGATTAAACGGCAAGGAAAGTGTGCTTTCTCCGGCACAGAGAACCACCTTTTTCGGCGTGATATGGGATTTATCTACGATTCAGGAACATCTGTCTCCTGCATGAAGCAATTCTCATAGTCGTAAACAAGTTAATGCCAGGCCAGTGGTGGCTCAAAACCAAGTTGTTCTCCCGAGGGGAAACCCATTTAGCATGATGAAGGTCATGTAGCGATGTCTTCGTCCCTGTGTCATGTGGAAAAACCCTGGTTTCTTTCCCAAGGGCCAATGTTGGGAGCTCCTTGTCATTGCTTAACACTTACTACGGAGTATGGCCGAGTATGGTTCTCTGACCTAGTGTCTCTCCTCATTGGCTCTCCCTGGGAAATTCCAGTCAGGAGGGACCTTTTCTCTCAGGCAGGGGGCTCACTTCTTTATCCCCGGCCAGAGTTAAGGAAACTGTGGGCTTGGTTTCTGAGGGGGCCCAGCTCATAGATTCAGGTCTCTCAACTGAGGTTGTTGGGACCATACTCCACTCCACAGATTCCTTCAAGAGGAAATTGTATGCTCTGAAGTGGAGAGTTTTCACTTTGTGGTGAGAGGATGACCTGATGGACCCAGCAAACTGCCCAATTGGAACAGTTCTGGAGTTCCTACAAGAGTGATTCACTGCAGGTTTATCCCCATCCACTTTAAAGGTTTATGTGGTGGCCATTTCTGCTTATCACATTCCTGTGGATAGAAATATGTCTGTGAGGAGACATTCTTGGGTAACTTGTTTCCCCATGTGGCACTGATTTGGCCATAGTACTGGAAGACCTTTCCATAGCTCCCTTTGAGCCTATTGAGGAGGTTCTGGAAAAGTTTCTCACTCACAAGACTGTTTTCCTCCTCACCATTTCGTCTCTCAAAAGAACTGGATACTTACAAGCCTTGTTGGTATGCCCTTCCTGCCTTGATTTTGCACCAGGCATGGTTAAAGCTTCCCTATACCCTAAGCAGGGTTATGTTCCTAAGGTCTCCATTAATGTGGTGAGTCCTTTTGTGCTGTAGGTCTTTCTCCCTCCTACATGTAACATAAAACAAGGACAATGTAAAATAAAATGTCACCGGAATATTTCTTGAGCACCAAATCATCATATTAGAATTATATTTTTTAAGGATTGTGTCAGTTTTTCCATCACAGTAATACAATAAATTATAATTCAAAATAAATTAAGTGTTATTTGAAATTGGGACAATACAGCAGTGCACTACTCTTAAGTTGTTTAAAAGACATTTGTCAGTGACCGCACTTTCTATTCATTAAATCTGACTGAATCCAGCTGATTCAAGCTGTTTACAGCTCCAGGTTGGGGTTTTATGTTGTTCTGTGTAGATTAATTACCATCTGGATGTAAATGTGATCCCACTCAATGCCTAACTCCTGATTACAATTTTATAATTTATGATCATTATTAAAGTAAATATGAGGCGGATATAATTGTATTAAAGGAATTAGGCCATAAATAATTGTATTTTCTGTATAGTTTGGTTAAGCAGCAGAAACACCATGAGAATTCACAATATGAGCCTGCTGTTGTACATGAGGGTGCAGTATGAAACTGGCCTAAGGGTCAGAGAGAGAGTGGAAAAAGCTAATTTACACACTTTGATTCATTCAATGGTTTATCCATTCACTCATTCACCCTTTCGCTCACTCACACTCATGTGTATACTGTATGTGTGTATACTGTAACTCTCCCTGACAGTGCATGTATAATTCTCTCTGATTGTGTGTGTGAGAGAATGTGTGTCTGTGTGTGGCTCAATGACATGCCTGGCTGTGCTGTCTCTCTCTCTCTCTCTCTCTCTCTGTGTGTGTGTGTGTGTGTGTGTGTGTGTGTGTGCTGGTCCTAAGGGTTCTGTAGCTGCTGCTAGTGAAGCGGTTAAGGGGTATTAAACACTGGGCCCCACGGGTTCTCTGCTCTCCTCTACTCCACAGCGCCTTGATGATGCACAACATTAGACGTCTCCTCTGAGACCACAGTATGCTCTCTAATCCCAAGGACATGCTAGCATGTCTGCTGTTTCGCCTAACATTTTCCTCCCCCAGTTCCATTTTGAATGGGAACTCACACTGCGTCCTCTTGAGGACACCATGGGGACTGCCTTCAGCATGACCAGTGTCTGAAGCATGAGTCTAAACACAACAATGAACTTGGCACTGGCCAGCAACAGCTTATGAAGTCACTACAGGTGTGACCGCAGGTATAGAAGGGCACCTGTAGAACACACCATTCTCTTATTTGTCTTCAAGATCCATTTGTTTGGAGTACATGTAAGGAGCATGCACGTTTAGTTCTTGAGGGAGCTGAATGCAAGCATTGTGAGGATTTTTCAATGAAAAGCCCTGTTTGTGCCTTCCCTATTTTTTTTGTGAGACGTGCATTTGGAATGGCTGTGGAATGCCTTTTGACTCTTCGAAGAAGCTGGATGTAGGTATGATGCATTCGAAAACTGACCACGGACCACATTTATCTTTTATTACAGGAATGTGAAAGAATTGCGTGAGCATGGAGATGTGTCGATGCCTTCCTACTATTTCTCAGTAGCTGAGTGGATGCAGTACTGTGAAGGGTAATACAAGGGTAATACAAATACAATGGTAGGTAAAGGGGTAGGGGACAGAGTATACAGTTTGTGCAAAAATCATTATGTCAGTGGAAACCTAATGTGTGTGGGTGTGTGTTGCCTCTTAAAGTGCGGTCACATTTACCAGTGTTTTGCAATTTTTTTCGCAGATGAGATCAATTAAAGGCAACATATTATGCAAAATTCACTTTTATAAGGTGTTTGAACACTGATGTGTGTCCTTAGCGTGTGTGTAAACAACCAGCCTAGAATCATAAAAATCCACCAAATACTTTTTTTTTATAATAACCTTTATCATTTTCAATCTATCAGAACATGCATTTACCCCAATTTCCCCCTACTCCTACATAATAGTATGGGAACCCCACCTATGACTGGTGAAGATCTGCCCTTTTAGCATAGACACACCCCTGAGTGAGAAGCACAGGGTCATCCATTTCTGTTCACTTGCTGTATCCACTAGCTAGAGGATTACAATGTCTGCACCAAAAAAAATAAAAAATTCAAATGTTGGATGTACCAACGAACATATGAGCCATTGACTCCCGACATATGAGCCACTGAGGACATCGTAGTTGAATTTCATTGTTGAATGAAATGTGCAGGGGAATGTCAGTAAAATTTTATATATTTGCGCAGATGATTTTACACATGACTGCTTCACCAGCTAGGGTCAGTACAACGCTGGATTTGTGAAAAAGTTGTTTCCGAAGGATGGGTCAATAATACCAGCACTTTGTTCTCTAAATTCATATCTAGAACAAGTATGGCACTTCATATTTTGTGAATGTTTGCAAGTTTCCTTTCTGAATGAGCTTTCTAGAATGCTGTATGGCTAATCTGGCTAAAGTTACCAAAGTCTCTGACTGTATTCACAGAGTCTAACTTAGAGCCATGCCGTTTTACCCCGAAAAACACTCTTCATCTAATTCATAAACGCACATTTATTATACACTGTAGAGTTTCCTACAGTTCCCACATGAGCACCTACACAACAATTTATAGATTAACATGACGGTACATATTAGTTGAGTGAGTTGAATCTATGTAACTCCACAACAACTACATAAATGTATTCACTAACCATTCAGAAACGTCCAGATGCAGTCTAAAAGTTGCAACCTCTTCCGAGTCTCTCCCTCTGTGTCCGACTCTGGTTCAAACATGTAAGGCTGCACTCCACAACTGGTTATTTCTGACATTTTGGCTTAGTGAGATTCACCTGTTTTGTAGAATCCTTTACACCCTTGTGTAAAGGATTCCACCCTCTTCTGGAAAGGGGGCGGGAAGCAGCAGCTCATTTGCGTTCAACCCTTAAATGCATGACTGTTTCACCAATCATTCTTACATATTCGGGTCTTTATCGACCCAGATCAATATCTAACATGGAAGGATCTCTGCCTGTCACGATAATATAAAACTCCTCTGATATTAGAGTAACAATTACAAAAGAATAAAATAAAACATATTTTGTTACCTTTTGAAGCTTGAAAGGGCTCCATTTGAGCAGATGTTTTATACTATCACCACTGTCCTCGTCAGAGCTCATTTCCCAGTAAATAAAGCAAATAATAGGCTAGTTTTATGTTTGAGGTCACTAATATGAGCCTATTCACAATTTCAAACATATTCTCAAAACTATATAATTTTCAACATCTTTAAAATCAATATTTCGATCGCTAACAGCTTCACCAGATCCATCCAGTAACAGTTACAGTCATATTTGATTGCGTTCAGTACATGCTCTGCAGTGAATCGCTGAGCCATTTCATGTTTTTCTTATTATTTCATTTTCTGTCTGAATGAGTCGTCACTACAGCATTGTGTATCAAACATTGTCATCTTGTGGAATAAAATTATTCAATTTTAATAATTAATATATATTCAATTATTGTTGCGCAGAAAAATTATACGTACACTAATACATATACCATTTTTACAAAAAATGAATACAAAAATAGGCATTCTTTTATATTTTTTTTCTTGTTATATTCTTTATAATAAATTGATTGAGGAATACCAAGAAGGTTGATGTCTAACTTTAAAAAAATTAACGAGGAGGAGGGTAGTGAATGACGTCCCGGGTCACTAAAGACCCGAGGTATGCATTTAAGGATTAAAGGGACACGCAAAGAACGGTGCGTTTTTGCTTACGCCCAAATAGTGGCAAATTTGACAAGCTATGATAAATAATCTGTGGGGTATTTTGAGCTGAAACTCCACAGACACATTCTGGGGACACCAGAGACTTATATTACACCTTGTGAAAAGGGACATAATATGCCCCCTTTAATTTCAATGGGAATTTAAGCAATCTAGAATTTTGAGTGAGGATGAAAGATTTCAACAAGCAGATTTCACCACATTGATTGTGCAAATTTCTGCATTCATGAACAGAAAGCTGCTTTATTTGAAAGTTACTTTTGTAAGTTGTGCTTCATACATCACTACACTATTGATAACACAAAACAGACCTTATTGTCTGGGAAATTTCATAGAGATGTTGCTAATGTTACCACACATTTATGCAAAGATGAATAAATAAATAATGCTGACTATAGTAATAGTTCAAATAGGCATACACTGGAAAAAGGTTGGTGGTTACACTTTATTTTAAGGTGTCCTTGTTACAGTGTAATAATACAATTAAGTACTGAGTAATTTTAATTACAAGAACATATACATACTCTAGGGTTAGGTTTAGGAGTAGGGTTTGGTCTATGATTAGTTGCTTGCATAATCTATTGTTATTACTGTAGTAAGTACACTGGAATACACTGTAAAATAAAGTGTTTTCAAATGCTTTGTGGTTCAGTTTCATTTGCACTCTTCCCCGCATGCACTGGAGCCTAACTAATTATGCCTGTATTGTTTGAGCACATGCCAGGTTTATTTAAACTGTTATTGTTGATTTTGTTGTCATGTCTAGTGACTTGTTGTCTTGTGATGTAAAGATGAGTTTGTTCCTCTATTAACATGATCAGCAAGTTCGCTACCCTTGTCATTTTTTAATGTTCTGCACCAAGCATTTGGGTCTGTATTTATTCACTCTCTGTCATCGCACGACCCCTATCTCTCTCAAAAGCCACACAATGTGATTTTTTTGAAAAGGGGGGACTCTTTTGGAAGTGAAGGAGTTAATACTCAGGCAGATATTATTTGTATGTTATTAATTTGTTCCCTGTCACCGATATAGTTTCTGATATTTGATATGTGTGTTTTCATTTGGCAGTCCTCTCAGATGCCATTTAACTACCAGTTTATTGGTTTTTGATGAAATTTATTTGTCCTTCTTTTTCATTTCCGCTATCTTACCACAACATTATTACTTACCAAAATATGCTTCCTTTCTTGCCGCTTGCTGAGTTTCGGAGGGAGCGAGAGGGAGACAAGATTGATTGATCCCGAATAAGCGTATAGCGAGTTTGTAATGCTTCTTTCTTCTTGCCTATTCTCTGTGTGTTCCACCTTCCACTTTGTTTTAATGTGTTCCGTTAGAATCAGAAGGAAAGGACTTTTCCCTCTCACAGAGGATACATTACACACTTCCATCAAAAGGAAAAAAAAAACTCTGATGTGTACCGGCTCAATTATTCATGGCTAGTTATGATCACAGATTAATAAATTGGTAGATTAGAACTAAAACAACAACAACAACAAAACTTGCAGGCCTCTCTCTCCATCCTGAAGCTTGTGCAAAAAGCCATTAGCTTAGTTGTACGAACATTCAATATGATTAAACAGCTTTTCAGGCCCTTATCTATTTCGCATATGCTTCCAACTAACCTTTTTGGCTAGAGTAATGTTTTCTAACATGCATTTGCATGGCAGGAGAAGGGTCATGAAAACTCTGAATGATTTCCTATGCAGGGAAGGCCATTAGGATTAATGCTAGCTCCATTGGCTGTCATACACAGTGCTATGGAAATCAGTACACATTTGTAATTGTCTTTCCAGGGTCACACATGCTCCATTAAGTACACTCTAAGTGCTCTCTGTGATGTCCATTTGCCAAACACCAGAGAGATCCACTGATTATTCAGCCATGTCAACAGGTGGCATTACCGCATTACCCCAAGACTGGTAACTGCAACATTATTACTTGTTATAAATGTACACAGGCTTTCTACCGCCCTTTGTTCAAAACACTATATATATATATATATATATATATATATATATATATATATATTCTGTTCTCAAAACTACTGCGATCAAATCGAAGTACTAATTACACTGCTTGGATATAGCACAGAGGTTTGTCACTGCTGAGAATAAGAGGAATATGAATAAGAAACAAACTGACAGGAAACTTTGCCTGGGAGATTTGAGTAGCATTATGAATTAACAGGAGGGAGAGAATAGGCGCTAAATAAGGTGTCGGAATAATCCTTCTCTGAAGCTGTTGCTTTTGGAGGAGCAAGATATGGGTGGCAGTGAAATCCACAGGGATGAGAGAAAGCTTTGTAGCTAAAATGTATGCTGGAGTAAATAAAAAAGCAGGGAAGAAGAGAAGTGGGAGCGAGTCTTACAGATGATGACCGGACAAGTCAGTCTGCCCCTCTCCCTGGTGAATTGCATACAAGAATAACATACTACTGGTTGGAATGTGTGTGTGTGTGTGTGTGTGTGTGTGTGTGTGTGTGTGTGTGTGTGTGTGTGTGTGTGTGTGTGTGTGTGTGTGTGTGTGTGTGTGTGTGTGTGTGTGTGTGTGTGTGTGTTTGTTTATATTACATTGTGGGGACCACGATGTAATATAAACCTGAGTTCACCTACATTGTGGGGACCAGCCAGGTCCCCACCGGTCCCCACAATGTAAATTAATTAATAAAAATACTAATACTTTTTATTAATAAAAAAATAAATTTCCTGTGATGGTTAGGTTTAGGGTTAGGGGTAGGGTAGGGGGATAGAAAGTACGGTTTGTACAGTATAAAATGCATTGCGGTCTATGGAAAGTCCCCACAATTCACAAAAACAAACGTGTGTGTATGTGTGTGTGTGTGTGTGAGAGCGTGCGCGTTTTTGTATAATGACATGGGTATGACATGGGTATTACTAGGAGGGGGTGACTTATGAGGACATGTCCCCATTTTTCAAAAGGCTTATAAATAATACAGAATGAATTTTTTTTTTTTATTTTTTTTTTTTGAGAAAGTAAAAATGTGCACGGTTTCCTGTGATGGGTAGGTTTAGGGGTGGGGTTAGTGTATGGCGATAGTATAAAAATCATTACGCCTATGGAATGTCCCCACAATTCACAAAAACAAACGTGTGTGTGTGTGTGTGTGTGTGTGTGTGTGTGTGTGTGTGTGTGTGTGTGTGTGTGTGTGTGTGTGTGTGTGAGCGTGCGCGTTTTTGTATAATGACATGGGTATGACATGGGTATTACTAGGAGGGGGTGACTTATGAGGACATGTCCCCATTTTTCAAAAGGCTTATAAATCATACAGAAGGATTTTTTTTTTTTTTTTTTTTTTTGAGAAAGTAAAAATGTGCACAGTTTCCTGTGATGGGTAGGTTTAGGGGTGGGGTTAGTGTATGGCGATAGTATAAAAATCATTACGCCTATGGAATGTCCCCACAATTCACAAAAACAAACGTGTGTGTGTGTGTGCATTTGATTGAAAATAATAAGAAATGTTACTTGAACATCAAAACAACATAGAATGATTTCTGAAGGATCACGTGACACTGAAAATTCAGCTTTGTCATCACAGGAATAAATTAATTTATATAATTTTAAAATCTATTCACATAGAAAATAGAATGTTATTTTAAATTGTAATAACATTTCAAAATATTACAATTGTAAGAAACACCCCATCGGCCCAAAAACGGAATCTGACAGCCTGGGCGAAGGGTTAATGCATGTGTCTTTTCAGTGCCCCTGTGAAGTTCACTTAATTTCTAGAATTTAGTTTTAATTTCACTTTGGAGTCAGATTAAACGAGCAGCTAATTTCAAATGATTATTACTCTTAGATGGTGTTTCCATTTAGAAATTAATAATTGGTTCTGTATTAATTTAGATATTTGATTATTCTGGGTATCCCATACTTTCAATTATTCGTTCATCAAGGACCCAATGCTGCACAGAGATACTCGCCCCGGGTTCGTGGTAAACTCATAAACTCGCCAGTCTGATCTTCGTCAGAGGGTGTAATAAGTTAGCTAATACCTTTAGTCGGTTGCCTAGTGCTCACTCAAACAAAAGTGTATTTTAATTTAGCCACTTCCATACACCTTGCTAAATCAGTGGTAAACAGAAATCAAAAGGTCTTCTGCTTCTTCATTCATGCACCTTCAGACAGACAGACAGACAGACAGATAGATAGACAGATAGATAGACAGATAGACAGATAGATAGATAGATAGATAGATAGATAGATAGATAGATAGATAGATAGATAGATAGATAGATAGATAGATAGATAGATAGATAGATAGATAGATAGATAGATAGATAGATAGATCTTACAGAAGTCTATAGTCCTCATTTACTAAACATGTGTCATTGTTCCAGCAAGCTATCATTCTAAAAACTTATTGTCCTCTATTTGCTTCAATCTCAAAAGAGGACATCCGCTATACATGTGTATGCACTACCAACATATTATTCAAGTGTCATACAATTTTATTTTTCGTTACATGCAATAATAACTGACCCACTCTTTCTGACAAGCTGAGCTGATGCTGTCTCCATGGATTTTTTTTTCTTTTTTTCTTCTTTTAAATCAAAAGTGTCACTGCAGCAATAATGCTTTGCATGTTGATGAACATTCTTTGATCATGGTTAATCTGACTTGTTGTAAATATACATGAGTATAATTTAGCATGGGCCCTGGCCAATAAGCCTCAACAAGCACCCTAATACTTTTGTGTAACATCAGCAGCGCTAGTCTTTTCCGCTTGAAGATTACTGTCTAATGCTGAAGACAAGGCTTATTTTTGTTTGTGTAAGTGACTGTAGAAACAACATTAAAAGGAGCCCTGCTTGCTGGTTGCACATCTTAGCATGGAAGTAAAAAAACAGGACTATGTTGCCTCAACCTTGCAAACACTCAACAAATGAGGTCTGATGTGCAGCATTATGCCATAAGTACAAGTTTATGTACAGTGTACATCTGTTGTGTGTGTATATAAGAGAATGACATGGAAAGAGGAGAGAGATAGAAAGGGTTTTCATGCTGCTACTAATAGCTTTCTCTGTGCATTAATTTAGATTTTCTTTTTTTTTCCCATGTTGTTTCCTGGTAAACTCTCTGGATGACGCACAAAACCTCTTGAGATCTTGAAAGCCCCCTCTCCAAATGGACATTTCAATTTTAGCTGAAGCGGAGGATCTGTGCTTAGGTGTGCATGGACGAGAAAGTGTTTATGTGTAATCATCCTCTGTGTTGTTGCACTTATTCTGTATATACTCAAAAGCATAAGTGTGTGCCATGTGTGTGTGCGTGGGTGTTTTCACAGACCGGATCTTCTACCAGGCCATGTCCACGTTAGTGGACATACTGTTTTTGTCCTATTAATAGCCTACACTGTGGAGAAACTTGTTGCAATCATTACCTCATGACACTTGAATATAAAGCATTCCTTGTTAGCAGGGAAGAAAGATTTCTGTTTAATGTTTGAGTCATCCGGTATCATTGGGAAATTATCTTATCTATTTCTGAGTGAAAATTACCTCATGCATGACCTTTTGGTGTGTGGCCAGCATTGTGTGGTTTATGGAGGCTATACAGCTGTTCTCTTTATGAATGATGAATTATTTATAGCTTTAGTATAATGATGTGCTTTTAAAATAAGGGAAAATAGAAAAAAACAAAACCAAAAAAGTATTTAACAGATGATCCTGGCACACACACAGACAGGGTTTCCATTATGGGGACTTTCCATTGACATAATGATTTTTGTACAAACTGTATATTCTATCCCCTACCCTTAAAGCAGAAATTGCACTAACCCCCTCTGGCACGTCTACGCCAGAAAACAGCACTTGCAAGTTGAGCTGCGGCGACCCGACACAATCTCGCCTCATGTTCACGTTCACGCGAGAGTGACTGAATGCTTTACGGTAATTCAAAAACAATGTATATATTATGACCTTATAAGACAATTTCGAAAATTACCCACCTCCATCGAGATTTCTTGTACTGTATTTGCAAAACTACTGCGCTGGTGAGCGTTGTAGTCGTTGTAGTCCAGAACTGCACTTGGAGCATTTACGAATCTTACTGAGTTCCGCTTTAAACCTACATCACAGTACTGCATCCACTTTTCACTCAACAAATGTGTGTATTCAAGTAAAATTAAAAGGAATAATGCAGTGAGGAAAAAAAAAAAGAGGGGGAAAAAAGAGAAAAATTAGTCATAGTACCATAATCCTATAATAATGATTTTTACTCAGAGCTGCTGGGTTGGATTTGGCAGAGAGATTTCAGACAGCCATAGGCATACCTCAAAGTATCAGTTTAGGGTTAGGGTTAGAAAAGCAGTGCTGAAGAACAATTGACGTAACAATGTTTCTCTTCAAGTAAGTAAATTTTTTGGTTTCAACCTCATAGATAGCTCAGAATTCCATAGTGCACCTTTATATTAAGATATTTCAATAGAAAGTGTTTACTGTGTGTTTACATTCTTTACTATGTAGAAAGTGTTTTTCTTAGTCAACATAACTTGTGAGCGAGGCACCTTACCGTTTCCATTTTTGAATGCATAAATTAATTTTTTGAGTGCATAACTGACAATGACAATTGACAATGTGATCCATCTTGTTAATTTATCTCTAGCTTTATTTCAACAATCACTTAATGTTTATTATTAAATTATTGTCAAAACATTGAGTAAAAATCACATTTTAATGTGATTATGCACACAAAAAAGAAAGTTTTATGAAATTAAAAATAATGAAAACACTAAGCTGTCTTACTGATATGGAGTGAGCAAGCATTTTTTTTTTATAATAAAATTAATTTTTATTTTGATGTTGAGGCATTTCTTTTTAATACTTTAACCTGATGTTTTGTTGTTGTTGTTGTTGTTGTTTTAAACCACATAAAAAAATGTTACATTAAAAATGCTAACCTTACCAAATTTTGAACCTTTGAACCTTTTCGTTTTTAGAAAGCCATCCTCCTCATATTCTTCTCTCTGTTGTCCTCAGTCACAATCCCTCTGATCCCAGCACAGTGCTTATGCAACATAATCATGGGTTCCTGAAAAACTGTAGATAAGAAATGGTTTCTGCAAATCTGCACTTTGGATATGAGGAGAGCAAAAACGAGGATTGTGGTGCGTACGTGGTTTTACACAGTCCTGCTCTAGCTATTTACAGGGCATGACCTCCTTACCCTTGACAATTCTTTGACATCTTTCAATTTCTGCACCTGTGGCCCACACAGATGTTTGCTCAGGCAAGGTTGAGTACAGGTTAAGCATGTACTACTTTGAGGAAGAATGGGGAAAAATGTTCACCAATCTTATTAGTGAGTATATGTGTCCGAAGCTCCATTCATAAGGCAGGTCGAGGATAATGTTTGCTTTGAAACAATATGTACTGTGAAAAGTGGGCTAAAATGGGACTAAATGTGTACCTTATGTAAACTGTGCTTTCCATTTCTCTTACATTGATGGATCATCTGTAATGCGTAATGCAGGGTGTTTCAGAGAGACTGGGAGTTTGTTTTTTTAAACAAACAAAGCAAGAGTAAAAACAGACAAAAAAATATGATTATGCAGGCAGATTATCACTGGGAATTTGGCTTTGAAAGTGTCACAAAATGTTAAATATGCAACGTATATCATCACACAGGCATGATTTAGTTAAAAATGACATCACACTGGGCTGCATATCCCAAAAGCATTGTGAGCCTAAGTTGATCGTAGAACCATTGCCACCAATGGAGCTAAAATCAACTTAGGCTTACGATGCTTTTGGGAAATGCTACCCTGGTTTGTTTGTCAATTTAGCTTGAAGTATATTGAGGGCCTTTAGTGTATCACTATACCTGAGAGAAGTAGAGGCACTTTGTCTGGGTCAGGGATTTAAATGTTAACGATATCTTGGAAGATTTCCCAGAAAACAGATGTTGAATAAAACAGAGCTAATTCTGGAAGAACCCCTGTTTCCTACAATCCACATTACTGTAGTCCCTTCAGTCACACTTGAAACCATATATAATTGTATACACATCTCTCACACACACACTTCATCTCCTCTGGCAGCTCTTTCTAACTAGACAGATGAAATATATCTAGTAGGGTTCATTTACCTTCATTTCCCCTGAGATTAAATGCAAACTCCTTTTTTAAATGATCCAATTTTTAACCTACTACATCTTACGTAATTAGAAGTACTCAGCATATGCTCAAAACCTACTGTACCAGCATATTTAAATATTCATTGATTTATTTTGCTTGCAAATAACTATGAAATTATTATAAAATTATTATTTTTTAAATCTTTAAAAAATATTATACCTTTATAAATACTATGTAAATATTTTCAAATCAAAGTGATTATTTGAAAATATTTAAAAAAGAAAAGAAAAAAGAAAGAAAATATATATTTTTTTAAAAAAGCAGCTGGATTTCATAAAGTTTCTATATAACTATATAATAACTTGCTCCAGGTTTATTGTCACTCGTTGTCACATTTTTTATTTATTTATTTATTTATTTTTTATCCACAGCAACTTAAGGTACAATAATTACAATTTTAATTTAATTAAATTTAAGAACACCAATTTTCCACTTTAATAATTTTATTAATGCTTCGGCTACTGCATTCAGCTCTTTTTCCTGGTATTGGTCAGACTGTGTGTGACCAATTATTTCTCAACATTACTGGCTATTTATAGTATAGTACTTTATATTTATAGTATAGTACTTGCCCATTACTCTGCCAATGCATCAAGCAGAAAAATTGAAAAAATGTTCTGAAAAATGTTCTGTCCAAAGCAGTCTCATGTTAAATGTTATTGCTGATGTAATTGCAATGTGTCTGTTATATTGCAACTACATAACGTGAGATTTATAGGTCACATGTCGGCAAAGCTTTACTTAAGATTCATGCTTCTCTACTGGGAGAACAGCAGAGGAAAGACAATAGGACAATCTAGAGCAGCTTAAGGGGAGAGCTATCAGGGGAGAAACCAATGCACACATGAATGCTCTCATTCTGCCCAAAGGGTGGCCCTCAAACTGAAGTTTCAGAAACCCAGAGTAAGCTTTAGAGCCTTTTTTGGCTGCATCCTTTCTGAGGGTGCTGTTCAGGCCCAGCAAGTCAGAATAATGACCTGGCCTTGATGCTGGGGACCATAAGGCATCTTGGGACAGGAAGTTGGTGGGGCAAACAGAATAAGGATTGGAAAGCAGGAGCTGTTGAGAGATATATATATATATATAGAGAGAGAGAGAGTGAAAGAGTGAAAGAGAGAAAGAGACAATGTTCTTATGAGCAGTTTAGTCACTTGGACAGTTATTTTCATGTGATTTAAGAGATTTTTGAAGTCAATAACATCGCTTCTATAACAATAATAAGACTTTTAAGACTTTTAATTTTTTTTAACTCTAAATTAAATCTAAATGGTTGTCAATATCTCAATCTCAGCACTTCACTGATTTCAATACTCACATTTTCAAATTCAGAACGCCATCTTTATAATATTGTCTTTGAACTTCCGTTTTCGCAGTAGCTCTGTACATTTCTATGGCATCACTGTCAAAGAATAATTAGCTGGTGAAGTGGATTTACTTGATGTAGAGTTAATGAAAGTTATCATGAGCATTGTAATGTTTAAAGCAGATGTCTTAACAAATGTCAGTAGACCGGGAAGGTTTTAAAACGAGTAGTTCATTCATAAATACATAAGATCGCTGTGGAAATACAAACCGGAAGTCAAAAGACAAGGAGCGCAGCACTGAAAAGGGGCGGGGCTACATAAGGTCTATAGCACCACTGCCATACAAAGAACCTGTTAAGCCCCTTTAAAGGTTCTTTACAAGCCAAAGAACTGTTGATGCTGTTTAGCACCATTTTTGTTGAAGAAATAAAATGCGATATGGCATCTCATCTCTTGACAAAGGTGCTGTAGAGCACATTTAAACATATGGTGCTACATTGCACCAAAAAGTGGTTCCCCTATGATAACGAGCCAATAATCACTTTTAGTGCTATATAGCAACTTTTATTTTTTTAGACTGGCTTTGTAATGTAAGAATGGAAAGAAGGTCTTTGTTTTTACGTTTGAAACAAATGGCCAACATCAATCAGGAAAGGGTATTGGTAATATTTACATACAGTTGTATATGTTGTATTCTCTACTCTTATCTTCTTTACCAGACTGCAGATATTGCTGATTCTATCTTTCACCAAACCATGCCTGCTCAGTCACTTCCTGTTGATGTTCTGATTCTTGGATGATTAGTACATTGCCACTGACAAGTTTTGATGTCTTTTTGTCAGCCATCAGATCCTC
Organism: Chanodichthys erythropterus; assembly: GCF_024489055.1. Classification (NCBI taxonomy): domain Eukaryota; kingdom Metazoa; phylum Chordata; class Actinopteri; order Cypriniformes; family Xenocyprididae; genus Chanodichthys; species Chanodichthys erythropterus. The sequence goes on along the minus strand of NC_090231.1, from coordinate 17,069,638 downwards.
ATTGAGTTAAATACACACTTGTACATTAATGCAGACGTCTGTGAGTACAGAAAGGCTTACAAATCAAGTTTTTATAGTCATCTGAAAGCTAAACAGTGCACATATTCATTTATTTATATAGCTAGATCACTGCCATCAGTCGGTGCATTATAAATCCCCATCTCATCAACAGGCAATCTGCTAATGCATACACAAGATCAATTTCTGCCAAGTCAGGCGGACACACTGAGCAAATCTCTGCCCTGCTCCCCATAAGCACACATGCATACGCTCACACACATACATACACTGAAATAAAAAATAAAGAGAGGGGAGATGCATGAAAAGACAAGACATAGCCTTGGATATGCCTTACACAGCAAATTGGCTGACAAATAGCCCCTGCTAGAGTTTTGCGCACACATTTGCGTTGACTTATTGATTAATTTCTTGTTACTTACTTGTGTCCTTGTGTTCAAGCACGGTTGTGGGAGACTCAAACATTGCACACTGGCCGCTTTAAAGCTTTCACTCTGCGTTTTTTTTACAAGGCCAGAGGGGATGTCAGCAGCAGCTTATGCTAGGATACGCTGTTACCATCTCACATGCCACTCAGGGCATTGAGAGTACCAACAAACATTGATCCGAGGGAAAAGCAAATCATTTGAGGGATGGCACGGCTCCAGCTCCGAGAAGTGAGTTCTGCAGCCAGTTTTGCTAGAAGCTGTCCCACTGTTCCCACATGAAAGCTACATAATGAGAGCACCTTTTGATTACAGTCGAGCTGAATGATGGAGGAGAGTGCATGAAACCAAACTCAAATTAAATGCACAGGTTTCCTCAGGTCATTTTCATGTAATTTGTTACAGTCTGTGTTTACTCGCTTTGAATAAACATGGTGTTCTCAGCCATATGAGGTGCTAAGAGTAACTCAGCTAATTTTGTGTACTGAATGAATTACATGACATGAACTGCTTTTAGTACACATAAATAAATAAATAAAATGCATTTTGTCAAATATAACGTCACCTTAGAATTATAAGGTTCTATCTGACATTTTATCAAAATTGAGTTATTCACATATTTTTATTCTGTGACAACTTACATTATGTGATTTTTTATTTTGTTTAAGTTGTGTACATTTTGGGACCTTTTTTTTTTAGAAAACAAAAAGGTTCTATCTACAAAGGAGTGTGGAATGCAAAAAAAAACAAAACAAAAAAAACATTGAAGCTCAATGTCTCAAAACTGCTTAAAATGCAGATATAACCTTATAATTACAAGGTGGCAATATATTTCCTTACATTTTGTTCATAAGAATTAAACTTTTTTTTTTTTTTTTTTTTTTTTTCAGATGAATCAGATGTGTATTTAGTCCCCAAAAGGTGTTGTCTGGATCACAAAATGCATACAATTTGATGATAAAAATGATAACCTGCAATTTACTTGTCTTTCTGTGTAAGAAATGCATTAATGTGTAACTGCATTTTGTGTCATGTAATTATTTCTGTCCACAAAAATAGTTAGGTTACACTTGAGAGCTGTGGTAATGTGTTTTCAAGTAACATATCATAACTTGTTAATTATCATCAGTTTATTTATTAATGAACAGAACTGAAATCCAATCCCTTCCCTTTTGTGTGTGTGTGTGTGTGTGTGTGTGTGTGTAGTTCACCTTTATTCTGTCATTATTTACTCACCCTCTTGTTGTTTCAAACATGCTTCTGTGAAACATATATATATATATATATATATATATATATATATATATATATATATATATATATATATATATATATATATGACTGACAACTGACTTTCACTGTTTGGATTAAATATTATATATATATATATATATATATATATATATATATATATATATATATATATATATATATATATATATATATATAATATTTAATCCAAACAGTGAAAGTCAGTTGGATTCAATGTCGTTTGGCATCCAATATGTATATTTCACAAAAACAAGTCAGCTGATGTCAAAAAAGTAACAAACGTAACTGAACGTTACTTTCCATAAAAGTAATGATGTAGCATCATTACTTTTAGAACTAGTAACAAAATTTACTGTGTTACGTTTAAACATATGGTTCCCCAGCACTGGTTATGATAGATTTAAAGCACACCTACTCAGTCCGCCATACATTCTATATATGAAACAGCAATCAACAATAAAAGTGTCACTCTTAGCTCGGAGTGCAATGCAGTATATCTTCCCCACCGCCCCTCCCCATTACCACATGAACATACTCAACACTCCAAGTCAATACATACAAGGGTCAAAATCCTGTCAATCACACAAGTACAACTGAGAATTAATCAAACATAAAGTGATATATCACACTCATTAATCACTCTGTCTCTCTTGCCCATGACTCCCTAAAAGAAAATGACTTCCCTTATCTCAGAATGAAGTGTTGCCACAATGAGATTTGCTTGTATAATCCTTGAGACGGAGCGCGAAGGAGCCCTAATGAGGCAGGGTGGCGGGCAGCAATGCTCTGAAGGCGGTGTGAAGAGCTCTCAAGGAAGAATAACGGAGCGGAATGTGATAGGAGTGAGCACTGAAGCAAGGCTGCTAGGTTCAGTTCAGTGCGCTGGAAGTGTCATTTGACTGAGACAGTATTGAAGGGGGACTCAAGAGGAGGGTTATTATGGATACAATGAGAGGAGGTGGATCAGCTCTGGTTGGCGCGTACACCGCACACACGCCATTAAAACCAAACCGTCGGCCTGTCATTACAGCAAGGTGGTTTAGTTAGTCGTTAGTGCTCAGACCATTTTCAGCTGTGAATTTGTTACTATTGTACTTATACTTATAGCACAATGTTTAGTCAGTGATGACACTGCAGAAGATGATTTAATAAGGTCTATTTGTGGAGCTCTTGAAGAGAAAAGTCACTTAAAAATGAAAATGCTGTCATCATTTACTCGCCCCCATGTCGTTCCGACTCTTTATGACATTCTGTGGAATGTAAAAGTAGATCATTTCAAGAGTATTTCAATTGATTTTGTCTAAAGAAAGTCAGTGGGGTCGCTGGCTTGCATTCTGTACAGTTAAAAAAAAGTGTTAGTTCACCCAAAAATGAAAATAATGTAATTTATTATTCACCCTCATGTCGTTACCCGTAAGACCTTTGTTCAACTTCAGAACACAAATTAAGATATTTTTGATGAAATCCGATGGCTCAGTGAGGCCTCTATTGAGAGCAAAGCCACTGAACCTCTCAAGATCCAGAAAGGTACTAAAAAGACATATTTAAAACAGTTAATGTGAGTACAGTGGTTCTTCCTTAATATTATAATAGCGATGAGAATACTTTCTGTGCGGCAAAAATAAATAAATAAATTTAAAAAATAAAAATAACGATTTTTCAACAATATCTAGTGAAGCTTTACGAATCTTTTGTTTTGAATCAGTGGTTTGGATCATGTAAACGAAGCCTTGTTTACTGAAATCACATATCACATGAAAGACTTTGGCACTCCGAACCACTGATTCGAAACAAAAGATTAGTAAAGCTTCAAAGCATTGTTTCGAAATCAGTAGATATTGTTGAAAAGTATTTTTTTTTTTTTTTTTTTTTTTATTTATTTATTTTTTGTTTGTTTGTTTTTGGCAGACAAAAAGTATTTTCATCACTTTATAATGTTAAGGTAGATCCACTTTACTCACATGAACTATTTTAAATAAGTTTTGCATACCTTTCTGGATATTGAGAAGTTTGGTGACATTGCTGGCAATAGAGGCCTCACTGATCCATCGGATTAATTTGTATTCTGAAGATGAACGAAGGCCTTACGGGTGTAGAACGGCATGAGGGTGAGTAATAAAAGACTTTATTTTAAAGTCTAGATTTCATAGTAGTTTCATAGTAGTTAACCTTCTCATATGTTCTTATAAATTTCTCAAAATTATATATTTGCCATAATTATATATAGCCTTTATCTGATCGTGTTCTGCTGTGCTCTAAATCACTCACAAATCTTATGATAATTCAATAATCTCCATTCAGTTTCACACAATATTAGTTGTTTTCATGCCTTTTGCACAACATTGCACCATTTCATGCTTTTCATCTTCAGAAAGATCTTTCTTCCTCCCTATATTGCATGAGAACTGGGACTTGCTTAATAATGTGGAACAACTTCTAAGTAGGGTTTCCATTGACCTGGCAAATTATTTTGTCTGAGATTGATACCAGTTATCTAAAAAGACATGGATAAATAAACAAACAAACATTTTCTTAGAAAAACTAAAATCTGAATGTTTATTGTACTGAAATCGTACTGATATGTCACTTGCACTTGTACTTTCTGAGTTAGAATGTGCTTTATGGCAAAGACAGCAGTCTGTGATTCAGAATGGCTACAAAGGTTGATCTCTCTTTCTTTGTTTCTCTCTGTGGGCCCACATCTGCTCAGTTTCAGTGCTTTACTAGGATTAATTGCTGTGACGACAGTGTGCATATGGTGCATTATTATTAGATGCTAATATGACAATGACCACTGGCAGATAACAGGCCACATCTAAATACTAAAAGTGTGCATAATAAATGAGCTGCAGAAAATACAGACATGGCTTTGAAACCTGGAGTTAAAAAAAAATGGCAATGTGGAGAGACACACACACGCACACACACACACACACAGGTTTGTTTTGCTATCAAAGTGAGGACGTTCAATAGGCGTAATGGTTTTTATACTGTACAAACTGTACATTCTATCTCCCTACACTACACCTACCCGAAATCTACCCATCACAGAAAACATTCTGTTTTCTTACATTTTTAATAAAACATTGTTTAGTATGTTTTTAAAGCTATTTTAAATATGAGGACTCATGAAATGTCCTACCCCTAAACCTACTCAACACAGTAAACTTTCTGCAAACATTCTGCATTTTTACATATAAAATTATATGTTTTAAATATGGGGATCAAAAAATGTCCCCATACATTTCAGCCATTGTGAAGCGAAATTATATCAGAATCTTCACTTCCTCAAGGCATTTATTAAAATAACCACCCCAAAAAGATTTCTTAGTGTTGTTATCTTTATAGATATCTAACCATCCTTAAAAAACAAAAAGACAAAAAAAAAAAAAAAAAAAAAATGAACCAACACACAAACATGAATTTACTTAAGAAGCAAAACGTCTCGGGTTACAGATGTAACCCTGGTTCCCTGAGTAGGGAACGAGACGCTGCGTGACAACGCATTGGGAACCTTCTGCGTGATGTTGTCACTGAAGCACTCATGTATCTAACCAATCGCGTAGCGAGACGTCAGAGACGGGTGACGTCACGGACCAGGAAACTATAAAGCACACCTGGATGCAGAGCACGGTAGCTTCTGGATAAGTCTGAAGCAAGCACTCACAAGTGTGCAGGGGTACGGCAAGAGACGCAGCGTCTCGTTCCCTACTCGGGGAACCAGGGTTACATCTGTAACCCGAGACGTTCCCTTTCGTGTGAACTATCGACGCTGCGTGACAACGCATTGAGAACGCAATCCCAACTGAGCCGTAGCTCAAACACTTGTCAAAGTTATCTTGACAACCCGGAGGACCCTAGGGTGGAGCCGATATCAAAGTTATAATACTTAATAAATGTGTGCTGGTATGACCATCCAGCTGCATCACATATCACCCATGGAAACTCCTGACATCAAAGCTTTTGATGCCGCCATACCCCTAGTTGAATGGGCGCGAACATTCAAAGGAGAAGGCTGTCCCCTTTTTTTAGGGGACCAATAACAGACAAACAATTGATCTGACTTACGCCACAGGGCAGCTCTGTGGACATAAGCATCCAAAGCCCTTACTGGGCACAGCAGATTAAATTTTTCCTGATCCGCAGATTCAAATGGAGGAGGATAGAAGGCCTGAAGCACAATGGGGCCTGGGACATTGGTAGGGACCTTTGGGACATAACCCGGTCTAGGATACGGGAATGCTTTCACCATTCCCGGAGCAAATTCAAGAAAAGAAGGAGCAACAGAAAGTGCTTGTAAGTCTCCTATCCGCTTCAGAGAAGTGATAGCCAAAAAAAGAATCGTTTTAAGAGTGAGGAACCTCTCAGGAACCTCCTCTAGTGGTTCAAAGGGAGCCTCAGCTAACCCCTGTAAGACCACGGCCAAGTCCCAGGCCGGAACCCTTGTGCGCACTGGAGGCCTCAACCTCAATGTGCCACGGAGGAAGCATGTGACGAGGGGGTCTCGACCTACCGAGATATTCCCCTCAAGAGGAGCATGTTATGCTGAAATTGCTGCAATGTAAACCTTCAAGGTTGAGTGAGATAGGCCCTCCGAGAATTTTTCCTGGAGGAATTTTAGCACACAGCTAATAGAAGAAAGGACAGGGTCCGTATTATTGTTTCTACACCAGGTAGAAAACAAATTCCATTTGTAGGCATGCAACTTCCTCGTGGCGGCAGCATGGGTCCCTGGGACAGGAATCAAGGCTTTTTCCACATGACCCGAGCACGAAGGCATCGCTGCGTGACTTCGATCGTGCGAAAAGGGTTTCCCCTCAGGGAAAACCCCTTGGTCCTGTGCCACCACTGTAAGGGTCTCATGTGCAGAAGGCCAATAGTAATCACGTTGGACGCAGCTGCCATCAGACCCAACAGTCTCTGAAACTGTTTTAAAGTGAGAGTGGTTCGAAGGGAGCCTCAGCTAACCCTTGTAATACCACAGCCAGGTCCCAGGCTGGCCTCAACCTCAGTGTGCCACAGAGGAAGCGAGTAACGAGGGGGTCTCGACCCACCGAGAAGCCACCCTCAAGAGAAGCATGAAAGGCTGAGATAGCCGCAACGTAAACCTTCAAGGTTGAAGGCGATAGGCCCTCCGATAATTTTTCTTGGAGAAATCTTAGCACAAAGCTGATAGGAGGGTGGACAGAGTCCATATTATTCTGTCTGCACCAAGCAGAAAATAAATTCCGTTTATAGGAATAAAGCTTCCTCGTGGCGGGAGCTCTGGAGTTAAGGATGGTCTCCACAACCTCAGTTGGAAGACCAGCATCTATGAGCCTGGCCCCCTCAGAGGCTAGGCCCATAGCTTCCACAGTTCTGGGCGGGGATGTATTATCGAGCCGCCCGCTTGCGACAGGAGGTCCTGTCTAAGGGAAAGCTCCATTGGGGAGCCGTCTAGTAAGGACACTAGGTCCGAGAACCATATTCTGGTTGGCCAGAAGGGGGCTACCAGTATTAGGCTGACCCCTTCCCGGTGTACTTTCTCCAGAACTCCCGGGAGCAAGGTGATCGGCTTCGGCCACGTCTGTACCATGGTATCCAGACCCAGAGGTGCTGGATGTGTTCGGGAGTACCAGAGTGGTCACTGGGTTGACTCTCCCAAAGCAAATAGGTCGACTTCCGCTCGACCGAAATTTTTCCATAGGAGATCCACCACTTCTGGGTGGAGTCTCCACTCCCCCGGCCTCGGCCCCTGCCTCGACAGGGCGTCTGCTCCCTTTATACCCCAGGATGAAAGCTGGCTTCAGAGAGAGCAGCTTCCCTAGGGACCATCGGAGGATCCGACGGGCCAAGTAGTAAAGTTGGCAAGACCGCAGACCCCCCTGATGGTTTATATATAAGACCACTGCCGTGTTGTCCGTGCGGACCAACACGTGATGGCCTCTCTGGTCTGGGAGAAAGTGTTTTAATGCTAGAAACACCACCATCATCTCCAACCGATTTATGTGCCGGCCTGGTATGGTGAAAGCCTTTCTGCATACCAGGCCGGCACATAAATCGGTTGGAGATGATGGTGGTGTTTCTAGCATTAAAACACTTTCTCCCAGACCAGAGAGGCCATCACGTGTTGGTCCGCACGGACAACACGGCAGTGGTCTTATATATAAACCATCAGGGGGGTCTGCGGTCTTGCCAACTTTACTACTTGGCCCGTCGGATGCAAACTGCTGACAGCGCTTGTAAATCACCAATTCTCTTCAAAGAAGAGACGGCCAGGAGAAAGATAGTTTTAAGTGTCAAGAACTTGTCTGACACCTTCCAGGACCTCCCATAGACCCTGAGCTGAGCGACCACTCATGATCGCCCCCCAGCCCGTGAGGGAGGCATCTGTCGTAAGCATTACATGACGACCAGAAATCCCCAGCACGGGTACCTGGGACAGGAACCAGGGATCTTTCCACATGGCCAGAGCACGAAGGCATTGCCGCGCGACTTTTGATCATGCGAAAAGGATTTCCCCTTGGAGAAAATCCCCTGGTCCTGAGTCACCACTGTAAGAGTCATATGTGCAGAAGGCCAAAAAGGTATGACGTTGGACGCAGCTGCCATAAGACCCAACAGTTTCTGGAACTGTTTTACAGTGAGTGACTGGCCTAACTTCACCCCTTTCACGGCTGCGAGAATGGAACTCACACGAGCAGGAAACAAATGTGCCTGCATCATGGTGGAGTCCCAAACTACACCTAGATAAGTGGTAGTCTGAGCCGGAACTAGCACACTCTTTTTTTTTTTTTTGGCATTGAGCCTCAGCCCGAGCCTTTTCATGTGGTACAGAGCAGCATCTCGATGCTGAACTGCTAGTTGCTCTGATTGAGCTAGAATCACTTTCTATGTAATTCAGTACGCGGATGCCCTGGAGTCTCAGTGGAGCCAGCACTGCATCTACGCACTTCGTGAATGTGCGGGGTGATAATAACAGGCCGAAAGGAAGAACCCTGTATTGGTAAGCTTTGCCCCCGAAAGCAAACCTGAGGAACTTCCTATGGGAAGGATGGATGGACACCTGAAAGTATGCCTCTCTCAGGTCTATCGCCACAAACCAGTCCTTGGACCTGATCTGTGGGATAATCTGTTTAAGTGTAAGCATCTTGAATTTGAGCTTTCGTATTGAGTGATTTAACACATGTAAATCTATGATAGGACACATCCTTCTTTGGAACAATGAAGTAGCGGCTGTAGAAGCCTGACAGCTTGCTGGGAGGAGGAACCCTTTCTATAGCTCCATTTCGCAAGAGTGTCATAACCTCTTGTTCCATAACCAGAGACTGCTTGGGGGTCACCACTATGGGAAAGACCCCATTGAATCTGGGCGGGCGAGACCCTGTAACCCTCTGATGAGCAGCATCCATTTTGATATATTCGGTAGAAGTTTCCATTCTACCATAAAATCTACTAAGGGAACCAGTCTCTCGAGACTGACCTCTGGTGTTTTTGAGCACTCGATTCAACGTTCTGGAGCGGCGCACCGGCAGAAAAGAGACGAATCAAGTCATAACCGGCTCTCCTCTGAGAGTCGGTGGAGACCGTTGTGCCCTGACGCACACTGGGTGGCAGGGTTAGCATAACGGCCCCCTGAGGGCGCCAAAGGGGGACGGGTGTCAGATATTCTAACACAGGACCCCCTCCGGAGGGGGCTGCCCTCATGGATCCTGGCCCACAGATGTCAGGACCTCTTTGAAGCCTTCTTGGTGGTAATAACAGTCCGCAGATCTGTCCTACTTCACAAGGACTTCAGCTGTGTCACCTGTCCCGGTCCCCAAGCTTTCTGCGGGGGAGCAAGGGTGGTGACACCCTTTTTTCCTTTAAATTCCTCAGAATTTAATGTATTCAATATTTCATTTAATCCTTAAATTAAATGCAGCCCAAAACAGTCAAAAATGACAGGCTGAATATATTAGAATACAAAGAGAATTATAGCTCGTAATAGTTTGCAAGGTATTATAGGGAAAGAGAGAAAGGGAAACTCCCGTCTGCTCAGTTCCCTCCAGATATATATATTATGTATAAACATTATATACAATATATACTACGTGCACGCAATCTATGCGCAGCCTTGGCAAACGCAAGATCCGAGCGAGCCGTATATTTTTTGTTGCACACTTAATCTACGCGCTGCCTCGGCAAACGCGAGATTCGAGCTATATATTCCTTATTGCAGGCTTAATCCACGCGCTGCCTCGGCAAACGCGAGATCTAAGCCTCGTTTTAGACTTTTATTCCCTCGAGAATAAAGCCAACAGGAGTGGAGATAAAAACTCCCGCTAGTTCATTTCTTTTACACTCCGGGACATTTTTATGAATGAACCGTCAGCTGCTTTGTTTTTGAACTGACGTGCATGCTCCACTCCCTAACACGATGTGTGTGAGGTGGCGAGTCCTCAGATCGATATCACAATATCCACCTCCTCAGAGCTGGCATGTGAAATACCGGTGCCTCAACCCGGGGAAGAAACCGCAGAGCGTGCTTCCACCTGGGAGACGGCACTGAACCTGGCAGGTAAGGGCAGAGAAAGGGCAACGCCCGTCTCTAACCCCTCTGTCAGATCCATTTGTGAACCCCACGAATGGCTTCTTTTCCGCGATCCGCGGGGAACACTGGAACACAGTATTCTGAGAGCGAGTTTCTTTTTTTTATTTTTTTTTTTTTATAGTGCACACAGACGGCTCCCTCGAGAGCTGCCCAGGCTTACTCAACTCCCATTCAACTGCTGTTTCTCGCCATAATACGTGTCTTTTTTATATATATATATATATATATATATATATATATATATATATATATATATATGGATTGGTGTGAGATACTCTTGTCCTCAGACAAAGATATCGTGACTTGTTTATATGAAATAAGACAAACAACACCAAATAAGACACACGATAACATAAAGTGCTTGCTGAAGACACAGAAGCTACCGTGCTCTGCATCCAGATGTGCTTTATAGTTTCCTGGTCCGTGACGTCACCCGTCTCTGACGTCTCGCTACGCGATTGGTTAGATACATGAGTGCTTCAGTGACGACATCACGCAGAAGGTTCCCAATGCGTTGTCACGCAGCGTCGATAGTTCCCACGAAAGGGAACTGTGAGATATTTAAAGACTTGTTTTCAGAGAATATATCTTGAGTTAAGTTTAATTAATTTTCTTACCCCTGCACTGGCAAATAGTTTTTTGCTTGTTTTAAACATAAACCTCTCTAAAGTGTGTTACATTTATTCTTAAAACAAGCAGAAAAAAATGCCATTGTAGCAAGACAAAAAAAAAGATGTATTCTGTTTAAACAAGTCAATTATCTTATGCTGTTTTGCTTCTCAAGTAAAGTTATCCTGTTTTACTGAGGGAAAAAAAAATATATATAAAAATACTGATTGTTTGTGGTGAAGAATCTGCTTTTGCCTTTGGTTTCATGCCTTCATTACTCCTCCAGTGACTGAACAGAACAACATTGTCTCTGACATCTCAACTTAATCTTTTACTCTTGTTACTTCTACTGCTGTCTCTCTTTCTCTGTCAGTTCAGATGTCTGTCTGTCAGCAGTTTGTTTCTACACCTGCTCCTCGATGCTGTCCTGGGCAGAATGTCAGACTGTGTGCTCTAAAAAGTCCATAATTAGTCTCGAGTGGGACCCCATTTCAACACTGTTTTCACTTCCCTTTCCCTTTCTCTTGCTCTCTCTCTCTCTCCATCTATAAAGAATCAAGGTTTAAGATAGCTTTATTGGCATGATAAACGCAGGATGATTACATTGCTAGAACATTAAACATTAAAAAGAGATGTGTTCATTTTAGCATTGAAAATCAATTAAAAATGTAATCAAATTGATTACATGATAATTAATACAATTCATCACAAATAATTGTAAGACAATATTAATATAATAAGACAAGCTCTCAAGTACTGTTATTGTGACTTGTTTTTTTTTTTCATTTTTTATAATTAATTGTTCTAAATAAATGTGTTAAATAAACCATGCTTGTTAATTTATATTAATTATGCATGTTATTGTGTATAATAACCTAGAGAGAATCTTATCTATGCAAGTAGAGCCATTAGCCGCTTTTTCACTGTCGGGCCAGTGCGAGCCAGGGCCAACAACGTGCCGGACGTGTCCAATAGCCTCGGACCTCGAGCCGCAAGGCCAAAATCAACCTGCGTTTCCACTGTCGGGCCAGTAGCCCCACAGCGCTACCTTTAAAAGCGTCCTTAGAACATCACACAACCTATTTCACCAGCATGTGGGTAGTGGACTGAAAACCACATAAAAAGAGAACATAAAAGAGAGCACACACAGTACTTGTTCAGTCATGCCTACTGCCATTTATTTGTGATCACATGAATATACAAAACAACTGCATTAAGGCTTTTAAGTCCAAAGGCTTACACATTAGGAAAATATTAATCAAATATGTGTGTCACATTTCTTTAGAATAAATTAGCATTTCCATTAATTTCCCATTGAACTATACCATCCAAGGAAGGAGGTTTGCGCAATCTCTTCTGTCTCACTTATCCTTTCAGCCAGAGCAACAGAGGGAGCTCACAGACAGAAAACAGGAGTTAGGCCTGAAGTAGTTAACTGAAGTATATGAAATTTATGACTTCTGCTTATGCATAAGTCAGTATCAACAAAGGCACAGGGAAGAGACAGATGAAACATAAAACCAAGTAAATGCATGCTGAATTGCCTAAGTTCTTCAAGTTGTCTCTGTTTATTTTCCATTAACATATGTGTATTTACCATCACAATGGTTAGCATTAGTAGCCTTTAGCATCACATGAATATATATTTGTACCTCATACAGTGATCAGAATCCCTATCGGATCACAATCGGAATGTATTTCAGTGGCCCTGGCATTCACTAGCACGCTAGCTTTTGGACGCATAATGTTGTTAAAAGCCCTTACAAATATCATGGGTGAAAACAAATGTATTTCCTAAAAGCATGTATTTGAGTGTATTTGGTTAGTACATCAAAAAGAAATTGGAAATGAGAGAGAAAGAGAACTTTCATGTAGAAAAAAACCAAATCAAATCAAATAAATAATAATCTAAATACTGAGAGGACTACATATTAATGGTCTATTTTTTAACGTTACTCTCTGCCCTGTGTTCAGCTTCACCCCTCTCTGTATTCCCAGCTAGTGCTTGTTTTCTTTGATCAAACAAATTTAGTCTGTTTTAGCAAAACGTGCAATGATGATCTTAAAGAGTTAACTGCTGTGAGGCTCTAGTGAAAGACTGTGATTTGTAAAAGGTTCTCCTCTGACTTTAAAGAACAAACTCACTTTCATCCTCTTTCCATCCTCTGCTCCTTAAGAGATATTATATTTGTCAAGGCAAGTTTTCATTTATTTATTTAATTATTCAGCTTCATAAAAGACAACCATGTGGAAAACCAAAAGGAAACTTGAAGCTTCAAAGCAAATATATGTATTTTTGTTGTTGTTTTTTTGTGTTTTTTTGTTTTGTTTTTGTCATACTCGTTCCTAATCAAACTCTAAAAGCACAAGGCAGGCGGCTCGTCATTCTTCAGTTCAGTCTGTCCGTTTGTTGTTTGTTCATTAAAATCAGGATTGGCAGACTGTGTTTGTACACATACTGGAGATGAGGTTAACTTTTTTTAATGACTTGTGAGATTTTGAGGAAATAAAAATACTTTGTCCTTTTTACTTTGATATTAGTTCTTGCTTTAAAAGAACTCTGGTTTCTTTGACAATTTTTACCATTCCTTTATTTCAACTTATCTCTCCATAATTACTTCAGTGATATTCATTGTGTTTACATCACAGTTTGATCAAGTGAGTCCATGTAATCAAATAAGCAATTGCACTTGTTTGTTGTTTTGGAGGCCCAGCTCACCATGTCACAAATGTTACATGTAATGCCTTAAACTACACTGGCAGACATTAACATTGTTCATTTTCTGCAGTCTACTTATATAGCAATACAATCCAGTAGTCAAACCAAACACACATTTTTTTTCAGCTACTACATACAGAAAGCCTTGGAAATCTATTTTAGATTAAAAGTGATCTCATGACAAGTGTGCGGAATACCTCTCTGTTCCTCTACGATCCTCTGTTTGCCCCCTGCTCAACAAGGCAATTAAGTAGACGATCCATGCCCTGTAGCTACGAGGCCTTTTGCATCGCAGTGCACCAGAATGCCCAAGGCACATTATTATCCTGTAATTCTGTACCACCTGCCTAGTCTTAACGATTAACTAATTGGCTTTGTGCGTGTTCTGAAACTATAAAGAAATAAGGCACTTTATGGCTTGGATATCATTGCTGGTAACTGCTCAGCAGAGAGAGAGAGTGAGAGAGAGAGAAACAAAACTAGAAACTACATTGTTAAGGTAGTTTAATCTATCTATCCATCCATCCATCCATCCATCCATCTATCCATCCATCCATCCATCCATCCATCACATATATATTTAACCCTCTACTGCACACGTTGATGGCACATGAAAACAAAAAAAATACACATTTTTTTTTTTTTAAATGTCAAGAAATCATTCAGTAAAAAGGGAAAAACACTTGAAAGACATAGATATACTGAATTTGATACATGCATAGGTTTGTATCATGTAGCGTGTCATGTCAAATACTTCATGTAATGAGATTTCACTCCGTACAAAACTTCAAAAAGCAGTTCTTCTCTGAGATGAAATAGAGGTGTATGTTACAATTTTTGCACATCACTTTGGGTATTCCTGCACACCCAGGAGCCCTGCATCGTCCCTTCTTATAATACATTGTTGCCAATGTGAGGTATTGTCCAAAACATTTTCGAAATGTACCACTTATCGCACAACGTTGCCCTGAAGCAACGAAAAGAAAAACTGAATTTCTGAACATGCAAAAAAAAAAAAAAAAAATCAAACCTAACAAAAGGCTTGTCTACACCTTCATATACAGATACATTTGTTTATGTACAGTTCATGTCATTTCAAATAAGATTACTAAAGCAAATAATCTTGCCTTCTTCTCATATATTTTATGGCTGCACAATGTATCGTTTTAGCATCAGTAATGACACACTTCAGGAGTTTCGAAGTCTACATCTGATTGATTGATTTCCTTAGGATTTTCGGGAAACAAGCGTGTCGCATTCTTCAACTTTCCGTCTGGAAACAAAGCCATCATGACGGCAAACCCCCTAATGGAAGAAGAAAGCCGTTGTGTTTACAACTGTGACAATGAGTGCTTATCAGGATCAACTAAACAGCGGATTTTCAAAAGTGTCATAAGTTCATAGCACCATTGTGGCAAAATTGTTGCAGTAAACATTCACAACGTTCTTGAATTAATTGCATGCCAGTCTGTTATCATGGAGACATTGACTTTACATTTTCACGCCTCTAAACATGACGCTAAACAAAACAAACTGTGATTGGTTGTTTTACATGTCAATCAGACATCTTCTTGGGTGGTCCTTGCCAATGAAAGTTGCTATGGAGTCAAGACCTTTTGCTGTCAGTCTGAAGGTCTGGCTACAGTACGTGAGACTAGTACAGTTCAGGCACCGTGGCTCGAAACGCACATTATTCTGAGATAAATTGCAAAGTTTAGAGTGAAAATTTATCATTTGCATTTGTTTTAGGTCCTGTCAGTTTAAAGATTCAAGCATTTATAAACCATCTGAGTGCAGGAAGATGCAAAAGAGAACACAATTCAGAACTTGTGCGCTGTTTAATTCTAAAGTCTTCCTAACAGTCTGAGTCATCAACGTATCAGACTTCATCAACCTTATGAATAAATTTTACATTAATTTTCAGAACTACTTAATTATTGAGTCTTGTTACTTAAAGGCAGCCTATTTGCAAACATATAAAATAATCCTGCAAACTGCTGTTATGCCAAATAATGGATTGGAGAGGGCAGGAAATAAAAAAAACATTTCAATAGGCGAAGTAGCGCTTTGGGTAACTTTTAACTCTAAACTCATTCTGGTTGTTTTTGGTGGCTATGCAAGAGATCTCTACTACACCTGTACTCGGACTCTGTTTAACCTCCAGCTGTGCAGTGTGTTTTACTAGGTTCCAGAGGGACAATAGCTCATATAATCAGTTCCTAACTGCCCTCTGTGTCTATTAAAACACTCTGTCCATAAAACTAAAATGTCCTTTAAGGCTTTTAACTCAATGTTGCTGCAGCATGTTTGCTTTTGTACTTCACTGTAAATGTAGAAGCCACAAAAAAAGATAATTCAGATATTAACAAATGTAATTAAATCAGATTATTTTGATTTAATGATTAAATTGCAAATCCTATACAATTTTACATTGATCGACAACTCTAGGAAAGACAATATATCTGAAGAGTATATCTAAGTACCTACATTCCTTCACTTCGCATATGGTTTGATGATACTTCATGGTTTTAGCTTACATTTAGTTCTATGAATCAAACACTCATTAATCTGTCTAATTACACACAGCTAAGAGAGAGACAAATCTTGTTATTTTCCCCAGGAGTTGGTCGCTTACACACCTCACTCTACAAATTAAGACTTTTATATCTATTAACTGAGACATCATTACTGAAATTGTAGATGTGTTGTTTATTTCAGCAAAAATACAAGTCATATTAAATATATATATGTAGACTCATTTTAAAACGGCAGCACCAAGACAGCTATAAAACACAAACAGTGTTGTTTCTAAGGTTGCTGAAGTTTCTTTTGATTAAGATGATGATGGTGATGAAGGTCTCAGTTTGGGATGGGGGGGTGGCCGCTCTGAGGGCACAAAGAGCTTAAGATTTCATGAGGATCCCGCTGCTCCAACAATCTTTCTGAAAGATGTATTCAATGCCTGAGGAGGTGCCCACAGTATTCTACATACGGAGTTCGCACGTTCACACATACACATGCACACACAAAATATGCAGTTCTTGTAAACAATGAGAAGCATATAATGACCCTGAAAATCAGTTTATGAACCTTAAAACTCAAAAGTACTTTGCTGATTGCTGAGCAGAAAATTTTAGTTGTGTCAGATGCAAAACTCCCATATTTCTGAAATGGATATTATTTGTTTCTCTTAACAAAAAAAAAAAAAAAAAAAAAAAAAAGCTCATAGTGAATGGTAGTGTCAAGGTGAAAGGCATACATTTCTGAAAACACTTCATTTCACAAGACTATCAAATACTTATTGCAACATTACATGACAACAAAGCATTAGGTGACAGCATTTGCGTTTGGAGACATTTGAAGAGCATGTTATATTTTGCTATGATTAATGCTGTTGTTGTGGGATCATACTGTCATGTTGTATCATAATGTTGCAAGTATTTTCTAAAATAGTATTCCAGGCATGTTTCATTTATGTTAATGTTGTTGTGTTGTCAGTTATGTCAAACACGGATGTTGGGCAAAATGGGGGTTAATAAGTTTAATAAAGACTGTGAAAAATATCAAACATAAAGGTACTAAAAACCTATTTAAATCAGTTCATGTGAGTACAGTGGTTCAATATTAATATTATAAAGCCACGAGAATATTTTTTGTTCAACAACAACAAAAAAAAGACTTTTTAACAATATCTGGTGATGGCCGATTTCAAAACACTGCTTCAGAGCATTATGAATCTTTTGAGTCAAATCAGTGATTCAGATCGCATATCAAACTGCTGAAATCATGTGACTTTGGCTCTCCGATTCACTGATTTGATTCGTAAAGCTCAAGCTTCATGAAGCAGTGTTATGAAATCGGCCATCACTAGATACTGTTAAAAAGTCGTTATTTTGTTTTTTGGTGCACAAAAAATATTCTCATCGCTTTATAATATTAAGGCAGAACCACTGTACTCACATGAACTGATTTAAATATGTTTTTAGTACCTTTATGGATCTTGAGAGAGAAAGTACCATTGCTGTCTATGCAGGCCTCGCTGAGCCATCAGACTTAATCAAAAATATCTTAAATTGTGTTCTGAAGATTAACGAAGGTCTTAGGGGTGTAGAATGACATGAGGGTGAATAATAAATGACAGCAGTTTCATTTTTGGGTAAACTAACCCTTTAAGTCCATCAAACATGGCCAATGTTAAACATTGTTGTAACATTAAAATAATGCAATACACTTTAACTAAATAATATAAAAATGTAATGCAAAATTGTATGTTACTGATAAAAATGAAAAAATAAAAATAAATAAAATACAGTTAAATGTGATGTGTCATTCAGGGACTTCATATTTACTTTCAAAAATCGACAAATTTACCAAAAATTAACTAGTTGCTGAGTTTTTATTATAATATTTTACAGACTTTTCTAATGTTTTTGTTATTTGTTTGTTTGTTTTTTCCTTATTCACAAATCGAAGTGTTAATTTCCAGCTAATATTGTTGTTTAAAGGAAAATAACTTTTCAAGCTGTCATGGATGATTTCTGTAAATCCCTACCTGCAAGAGACAGCAAATAACATATTGTCACTCAGTCAGGCATCAAATTTTGTATCATGGTACAAAAAATCCCTATTGACAGTGTGTTTTCGAGACTCACATATGTCAAAACACATAGGACTGCTACTTAGCTAATATTGCCTATGCCATACAAACAATGTCATTGTCATCATCAAAATTACACACATATCTTAACGCACTGTCTTCCTCTTTGTTTTTGTTTTTTTCAGGCTTGCTGTGAGACAAGCCACCCCGTGTGCTATGAATATAAATGTAAAATGGGAGCCCGCTCCATCAGTGAACTATCAGAGACAGCTCCCACCCCTACACATCCAAACCTTATCTTTACATTCCACTGCATATGGATTTGCTTACTGGCATCCCTCCTGTCAACCACTGCAGGAGAACACAATATGCTGCAGAGATTATTATGCAGTGATGGAATAAATATGTCCTGGTTTAATTTATATTCTCTGAATGATATAAGCTGAGGTGCATTTTCTTATTATTGGTCATCCATGTCATGTTAATAGCTCACGCGACGATACTGCAAAGTAATTTATGCTCGATTTCTCCATATATGGTTAGTGGTGATGAGTTAGCTGGGGTCTGTTTTGGGAAACTAATCAGAAGGTCATGTGAAAAGACTGTTTGCCTTTCTTGTATAGTGTAAGCTAATGAATTAAATCCAAACATGTCTTCCTATAAAGACCAATCTATGGTTAACCCTAGCTCTGTGGAGTTTGCAGAATCAACATTCTACAGTCGCATTCACTTACAAAATTTCCAAGTAATGACGACTGTTATTAAATCTGTGTATAGAACAGAATTACTTTGTAATGCAAGACAACATTGCATGTTAATACAGCATTCAAAGGGTTGCTATTGGTAAAATGTTTAAATGTTTTTGAAAGAAGTTTTTGCTCTCAAATCAAGAAAAAAAAAAAACCCTTACCAACCCCTGTAATGTATTGTGTTGTTTCAGTTTAGTTTTCTATGGACTCCATAGAGTCCATAGAGTTTCTGTGGGTTCTCAATGTTTCCCATTTTTTTCTTTCAGTTTCCTTGATTTCTAAGTATGTTTGCATTGCATAGTCCCCACTTGTGCCTTGTTTTCCTCAGTTAACCTGTGTATAGTTTTCATTTTCAGTTGGTTTTGTTTCGTTCTTGTTGCTGTATAGTATTGTTTGCTTTCTCCTGCATGCTTCTGTTTCTGTCCAGTGTTCCAGAGTGTTTGTTATCTTTGATTCATTGTTAAAGTTGACGGCTGAAAATAGATCCTGCTTCTCCCCTCACTATTGCAACCCAACATAACAACCCCAAACTTTTAAATGGTGTTGTACAAATGGGTTAAAATGTTGGAATCCCCCCTAAAATGTTACTACCACTATGTCAGTCATCATGAGTTCCAGAGTGACTTTGTAACATGTAAAATTAATGTTATGGTAATTCACTCCCATGTTTAAAAGTGATTGTCACTCCCCAAAACAAAGAATGAGCACACACACACACACACACACAAAAAAAAAAAAAATTAAGATTCTCAAAGATCTACAACGATGTTCTTTTAATAAAGTGGGAAAATTGCTTTGCATTCATACAATGCCAAACTTTAGAGCCTGTCAGACCGCCCAACAAGGACTTGCTACAATCTCACCAGCCTAGATTTAAGAGTTGTTCACCTTGAGAAGCATAAAAAGGCATTATTTAAATTGTAATAGATGGAGCAGCCTCCTCTTTCTGCTTCCACCCCCAGCCAGGCAGCATGTATTTCACAGAGGGAAAAAAATGAACCAAAGAAACAAATATAAACAGAAGACTTGCTAAAACAGTTCTCTAGAGAACAGCAAGATTAATGCCCTTATTCACCACTGGATACCAGGCGGCTGCAGCTATACACATGCCTTTTATGGCAGTAGTATTTTTGACTGGCATCTTTGAGCTCCCATTTGAATTATTTAATAGAAGGTCCCATTGTTTGAGTGCACACAGAGAGAGAGAGGCAGAGCCAAGGCGGCAGAAATATATGTTTGTTTGTCAGTGCCTATTCTCTGTTCACTTGTGGAATGCCTTTTTTCCCCAGCTCTCTCACTTATCCTCCCTATCTTTCTTTCTCAGTACTTTTGCATCTAAAACATAGTCAGCTGGGTATTCCTGAAACACTTGACTCTCTACTGGTGGTCAAGAACAAACAATCACAGCACTAAAAGTGTTTATATATATTTCTACCGCCCTTTGTTCAAAACACAATATATATCTCTTTTTTTTCTGGTTGTGAGGGTAGTGCGTCAAACAGTGGGCAAAATACATTGGACAGAGTGTTACTGTAAAAGTGATTTACAATGAGGTTCAAGTATATCTAAACAGAGCTTTGTTTTCCTCAGAAGAGAAAACTGACATATTAGTTCTATCTTACCTTGAGCCAAACCTACTGTATAATGTATAACTTCAGCTCTTTTACATTACATGTATGCATTTGGCAGACACATTTAACAATCATAGATATTATTGAGGAGGACATGTCCCCCACCCAATAATCGCATTTGGCTAAATTGTCCCCCCCAATTTTTAATATATTTAAACTGCTCTGCTGCACTACATTATCAAAGCTCTCTATGTTGTATGGATAAAAAAAAAAAAAAGCCATTGTCAATATCTTACAGCGCTCATCAATGTTGGCTTCTATTCACAGAAGCCGAGCAGGAATTCCATCGTGACAAGTTCAGTTGAAAGAGAGCCATCTAAGGTGAACCTTGGTTCTATACACACAGGTTCGCTCATTTACAGAAGTTACAGCAACATTATACAATTGCACTCACTCAAAAAATGTTCAAGTAATGACACCTGTAATTACATTCAATATGTGTGTACAGAGCAGAACGTCTCGGTTACGTATGTAACCCTCGTTCCCTGAAGGAGGGAACGGAGACGTACGTCAGTAGTGACCGACGAATTGGGATATCGCTAGAGAGCCCCTATCAGCTTCGAGAGAACTAAAACAAGCCAATGGAATTGGCGTGCGATATTTGCATAATGCGCACCTCCCCTAACAGGTGGATATAAAAAGGGGGGCAGATGCAATCGCACTCTGTTTTTCGCTGAGGAGACAACCGGTGTCTGCACTGCAGCGAGGGTACAGAAACTGTGGCGACGGGACGTACGTCTCCGTTCCCTCCTTCAGGGAACGAGGGTTACATACGTAACCGAGACGTTCCCTTTCAGTCGGTCACGTTCGACGTACGTCAGTAGTGACCGACGAATTGGGATCCCAACTAAAACGCCACAGTTACGAAACCCCTTCCAGTGCCCAGCGCAGGCTCTAGCCGCCCGTCGCACCAAGGGGACGGAGAAGGGGGCGAGCTTACGCCGGGAAGTCTACTGCTGTTCCGATATACCCACTAAGTAAACTAGACTACACTGGGGAAGCGAACCCGTAAGGAACGCTGCGGAACCACTACCTACCCAGAGGGGAAGGAATTCACATGGAAAACATATGGACTGGCCCGCAGGGCAGAACGCATATGAGTCCCTGGGATGGCTCCACCTGAGTAGGGGGAGACTCATCTGACAGGAGAAAGCAGAAGCTCTGCTAAGGGAAAGACACGGGCTCACCGTAGGGAGTAACCGTGGACAATACACATATGGAATCACTCACGTAGAGGGATTGCAACATATGGAACCCAACCAACAGACAACATCGAAGATGGATGTTGGTCTGGCATCAGACACTCCGCAATGCCCGAGCCGAAGGTGGAGGTGGAGGAACTCGACAGGGTTCACCGAACGGGGAACACGACTGGAGTCAACAGATGCACATATCCTGCCCAGGGGGCGGGAGTGGCATTGCAAGCCGACACGAGCACAGGTTCAACGCGTCTACCGGCTGGTGGAAGCGAGTACACGGGAAGAACCAGCTTACACGTAAGCTAAAAACCCTAGCAAACGTGTTGGGTGTCGCCCAGCCCACAGCTCTACAATCTGTCAGCGAGGCGCCATGAGCCAGCGCCCAGGAAGAGGCCACTCAGGTGGAGTGGGCTCTCAACCCGAACGGGCAAGGCACGCCCTGGGAACATAAGCCAGGGCGATGGCATCCACTAACCAGTGGGCCATCCTCTGCTTGGAGACAGCCTTTCCCTTCTGCTGGTCTCCGTAACAGACAAAGAGCTGATCTGAGGTCCTAAGCTTCAAGTTCTATCCACGTAAACACACAGGGCGCGAACTGGAAAGAGCGAAGCTAGGGCTGGGTCTGCCTCCTCCGAAAGCAGCGCTTGCAGGTTCACTACCTGATCTCAGAAGGGAGTGGTAGGAACCTTGGGCACATATCCAGGCCGGGGTCTCAGGAAGACGTGAGAATCCCCAGGCCCAAATTCCAGGCACGATTCGTCGACCGAAAATGCGTGCAGGTCCCCTACCGTCTTAACATGAGGCCAATGCAACCAGGAGGACGGTCTAAGAGACAGTACTTTTAACTCGATTAATTGCAAAGGCTCAAGGGATGACGCCAAAGTTAGCTAAGAACTAAGGTGAGATCCCTAGAGGGTAAGGAGGGTGGGCAAGGAGGAATCAGTCCCCTCGCCCCCCTCAGGAACCTGATGATCAGACCGTGTTTCCCCAGGGCTTGCCATCAACTGCATGGAGATGTGCAGCGAAGCGGCAACATACACCTTGAGGGTGGAGGGAGACAGCCTTCGCTCCAAGCCCTCTTGCAGGAAGGAAAGCACAGATCTGACCGAGCATGATCGGGGGTCCTCTCGTCTTGCGAGAGGAGCACCATTCAACGAAAAGGTTCGACTTCAACGCATAGAGGCTCCTCGTGAAGGAGCTCTAGCGGAAGTGATGGTGTCTACGACCGCCTGCGGGAGATCACCCAGAACCTCCGCATCCCGTCCAGGGACCACACGTGGAGGTTCCACAGGTCGGGACGCGGGTGCCATAGGAAGCCCCATCTCTGAGTCAGGAGGTCCTTCCTCAGAGGAATCGGCCAAGGAGGGGCTGTCGTGAGGAGCATTAGGTCCGAAACCCGGGTCCGAGTGACCAATATGGAGCCACTAACAAGACCTGCTCCTCATCCTCCCTGACCTAGCACAGGAGCTGTGCGAGAAGGCTCACTGGGGGAAAACGCATATTGCGTAGGCCCCGGGGCCAGCTGAGTGCCAGGGTATCCGTGCCGAGCGACTCGCCGGTCAGGGAAAACCACTGGCCGAGGGCAGTTCCTGGGGAGGCAACAGGACTACCTGGGCCTCGCCGAAGTAGTGCCAGATCAGCTGGACCGCCTGGGGATGGAGCCGCCACTTGCCCGCAAGTGGAGGCTGCCGTAAGAGCTCGTAGGCTGCACGGTTAAGCACACCTGGGACATGAGTGGCCTGAAGCGACCTCAGATGCTTCTGACTCCATAGCAAGAGATGGCAGGCGAGTTGCGATATGCGACGGGAGCGTAGACCAGCCTGATGGTTGATGTACGCAACGGCCGCCGTGCTTGTCCGAGCGGACCAGTACGTGCTTGTCTGACAGCAGCTCCTTGAAGCGGCCCAGTGCAAGACATACTGCTAGCAACTCGAGGCAATTGATATGCCAATGCAGTTGAGGCCCCGTCCAAGACCCGAACCGCATGCCCGTTGTACATGGCCCCCCATCCGGTGGTAGAGGCATCTGTGTGGACCACAGCGTCCAAGGGGTACTCCCGCCCGCAGGAACAAAGGGTCCGACCACCGGATGAGGGTAGGGCGGCAGCTCCGTGTCACGAGGACACTGAGCGTGCTGCGCTGCCATGGCCATCTCGGGACCCAGTCGCGGAGCCGGTGTTGAAGCGGCCTCATATGGAGTAACCTGAGCGGCGAAACGCGGCTGCAGATGCCACATGCCCCAGGAGCCTCTGAAGTCTTTCAGTGGGGCCGCCATCCTGCGCTTGAGCGAACTCAGGCAGTTCAACACCGACTGGACGCGCTCCTCAGAGAGGCGCACAATCCAGGCGACCGAGTCTAGCTCGAGACTGAGAAAAGAGATCCTCTGCCCGGGGGCGAGTTTGCTCTTGTCCCAGCTGACCCAAAGACCCAACAGGCTGAGGTGAGCTAAACCATCTCCCTGTGTACGCACAACTGCTTCGCGAGCTGGCCAGGAACAACCAGTCGTCGAGGCAGTCGAGAATGCGAACGCCCTGTTCCTTGAGGGGAACAATGGCCACCTCCGCAACCGTGTAAGGCGTGGAGCGACAGGGCCAGCCCGAAGGGTAGGAGTTTGTACTGACATGCTCGACCCGAGCGCAGAATCGAGACATGAAAGTATGCATCCTTCAGGTCGAATGCTGCAAACCAAACCCCGGGACGGGGGCATGAGCACCTTAAACGGCAGCCTGAAGGTACCGGTTCAAGACGCGCAGATCCAGGATTGGCCATAGCCCACCGCCCTTTAGGGTACAATGAAGTAGGGCTGAACCTGACTTCAAATCGGCTGGAGGGACCGGCTCGATTGTATCCCTCGCCAGGAGGACAGCAATCTCCACTCGGAGAACAGGTGCAATGTCCAACGACACCTAAGTGAAGTGGACACCCCTGGACGCCGGAGGACACCGGGCGAAATGAATCGCATAGCCGAGTCTGATAGTACGCATGAGCCAGCGGAACGGGCTGGGGGCACTAACCAGGCCTCCAGACACCGAGCCAGCAGAACCAAACGCACCACAGACGTACCGGGGGTGGGGCAGCGAACCAGAGTACGGGGACCCGACTCGGGCGGCGTGGTAGCGGCCCAGAGTGTGATCAGACTCTGCGAGGTAGCAGTGCGTATGGGAGACGGCACACGGGGCGCGGCCTGCACCAACACACTGACACCTGCTGGCGAGGTGAGAGGGGGCTGGGAGTAGCAACGCGGGGCGCTGCACATCGCCAGCCACACTCTTGGGACGTAGAGGATCGGAAAACAGTTCTTAGTGGGTACCGCTGGACTCCGGAGAGCCAGCGGCGGAACAGACCAATTCTCCACCCGGCCCTCCTCCGGGGAGAAAGAACCGTTTACGTCAGCTCCAGGTCGCCATATCTCCAGGACCGTCTCCCGCTAGTCAGGTGACTGCGGGTTGAGCGGGCTGGGTTCAAGGCCAGTTTGTGAGATGAGCGCATCGAGAAAGCACACTTTGACGACGGCACATCCCAGCAAGACTCGCCAGGGGTGTTTCTGGACCACCATGGTGGACATTGTCTGGCCAGGGGCCTGCGCTTTGATTTGCATCCTGCGTAGCTCAACCCCGACTCAGAACTACCCACATGCAATGAGTGCTTTGACCTACTGCAGACTTGCCAGGGGCCAAGACTCATGCAGGGCAGAGGTGGTGTGCCCGTAGCACTGCCACCCCACCCTAGGGGGTAGTGAGAGAGAAAAAACTTGTAGTGCAGATTATGACCCTCTTGGCGTTCCATATTAACGGCAAAAAAGGCCACAAACTGCCAAGTTTTTTCATGCACATCCGGGCTAAGCCAGGGGGCGGGGCAAGGCAAGTACGCGTCGCACGACATCCCCAGGGACCCGGGAAAGCATGGTTGCCAAGTCTGAATCCGATTCGGCATGAGCACGCCACAACCATGGGACGCTCAGCCTCATCTTCATGTTCAGAGCCCAACAATACTCTCTCCAATGTAGCAGTCGACATCTGATCCTCTGCTGGAGTCCTGACTAAGATGTTAGGTCCTCCATATTTATTTTAAGGAGGATCAGCAACACATGCAGAAGCTACCAGCCATGTTGGACAGTGAACGTGGCCGCCCAACTGGACGACACACGGCACCCTGGGCACCGACGTGGCCATGTATCTAAACATGATCCACCCACGAACATAGTCACAACATGTTTGCGATGCACTAGAGGAGTGGGGGGCCCACGGAGAATGACTCGGCGGGTATTGCCCCACTGAGATCCTCTGGTCACCCAGGCTTATTAACCAAAGTAGCACTTTTCTGATTCAGAAAAATAACTAGATCGGGGAATAAGTGAGGGGACTCCACCTCATTAAAGGCAGCAGAGTCTCGACCGTGCATCTAGAGCGCCAGACAGCGCGCAGGGTTGCCGTGGCAACGCGCGCTGTCAGCCGGCAATTCGACGGCACACGGCGCGCTGAGCGCTCAAGCCCTTACGAGAAAGGCGAGCAAACAACGCGCCGACGTGGACATATTTCCATAAGAAAATATGACCACCCACAAACACAGTCTCAGCACGCTAAGCAGACATGAGAGAAAGTGATCGTGGCCGTCAGAGAGGATAGGAAACGACCGCCTCCAGAAACGCACAGACAGAATGACATCTTGAAAAAGACGCAGTGTCTGTCTGTGAAGCTCTTTTAGAAGGGGAAACTTCAGCTCTTTTGTGTCGAGACACACAGGGAGCGTCACGACGTGTTTAGAAAAACACAGGAGGAACCAGACCAAATCGCAGACCAACCAGTGGAATTACAGCGGAACGCTGGGAAAACAGTAGATGTTTCCACCCGGCTCACTCCAACTCGCGACCTCGCTGCAGGCGTCGTCACACCAACACAAGCGCCGAAACTTCTTCAGAGGCTTGAAGTTCAAACAGCCGCAGGACACCAGGTAGGCTCCGAAGCGAAAGACAGAGTGCGATTGCATCTGCCCCCCTTTTTATATCCACCTGTTAAGGGAGGTGCGCATTATGCAAATATCGCACGCCAATTCCATTGGCTTGTTTTAGTTCTCTCGAAGCTGATAGGGGCTCTCTAGCGATATCCCAATTTGTCGGTCACTACTGACGTACGTCGAACGTGACCGACTGAAAGGGAACTACTTTGACAACATTGTTAGATGACAATACAAAACTGTTCAAAAGTTTGGGGTCTGAAAATGTTTTTGAAAGAAGTCTCTGATAATCAAGACTGCATTTATTTTGTGAGAAATAAAACAAAAACTGTAATATTGTGCAATATTATCATGGCAGGTTAGCGTGTTGTGACTTAAAGTCAGGACAGACAGGATAAAATGCAAATGACGGACCAAACTTAACACAAATGTTAACGACAACCTACAAAAAGAACTGAAAACAAAGGAACTTAAATACACAGACAGACAGACAGGGGAATTAATGATGCACAGCTGAACTGATTAGTTAATCATAACCAAGACAACTAAAGAGGTGGGAAACTGAACAAAGGAACATATATAACTGAAAATAACAAACCAAAAGTCCATGAAAATGAAACCATAACTGAATGTTTTTGACTTTATCACAATTTTAAATTACTGTTTTATTCCAGTCTTCAGTGTCACATGATCCCTCAGAAATCATTAGGCTTGTTTGAGATGCATTGGTGCTGCACAGACCAATCGGCGTATGACGTCAAAGTACCACTAGAGCGATTCAAAAGCATAAGTCGTCTGCTCTCCAATCGCTCTCGCAGTACTTTAAAGTCATACGCCGATCAGTCTGTGCAGCGCTGATGCATCTCAAACAAGTCTATCCTAATATGCTGATTTGGTGCTCAAGAAACATTTCTTATTATCATCCATGTTGAAAAAAAGTTGTGCTGCTGTTGAAACAGAGCAAGGTAATATGTATGTAAAGAGAAACATTTAATGTTTGTATTATTTTACAGTAAAAATCTCATTAAAGGGTTAGTTCACCCAAAAATGAAAATTCTGTCATTTATTACTCACCCTCATGGTGTTCCACACCCGTAAGACCTTCGTTAATCTTTGGAATGCAAATTAAGATATTTTTGTTGAAATCCGATGGCTCCGTGAGGCCTGCATAGGGAGCAATGACATTTCCTCTCTCAAGATCCATAAAGGTACTAAAAACATATTTAAATCAGTTCATGTGAGTACAGTGGTTCAATATTAATATTATAAAGCAACAAGAATATTTTTGGTGCGCCAAAAAAACTAAATAACGACTTATTTAGTAATGGCCGATTTCAAAACACTGCCTCAAGAAGCTTCGGTGCATTATGAATCAGCGTGTCGAATCAGCAGTTCGGAGCACCAAAGTCACATGATTTCAGCAGTTTGGCGGTTTGACATGCGATCCGAATCATGATACGACACAGAAGAATCATAACGCTCCGAAGCTTCCTGAAGCAGTGTTTTGAAATCGGCCATCACTAAATAAGTCATTATTATTTTTATTTTTTTTTGGCACACCAAAAATATTCTAGTCGCTTTAAAATATTAATATTGAACCACTGTACTCACATGAACTGATTTAAATATGTTTTTAGTACATTAATGGATCTTGAGAGAGGAAGTGTCATTGCTGGCTATGGAGGCCTCACAGAGCCATCGAATTTCAAATAAAATATCTTAATTTTTGTTCCGAAGATTAATGAAGGTCTTACGGGTGTGGAACAGCATGAGGGTGAGTAATAAATGACAGAATTTTCATTTTTGAGTGAACTAACCCTTTAACACAGTGGTCACCAACCTTTTTAAGCCCAAGATCCCTGACCTCAACCTTTTTGAAAGACAAGATCTACTTGATAGAATATTAAAGCCCAGATTGTATTTAGTATTTTTTTCGTGGCCAATTTAGATTCTTATTTATTTATTTATCACAATCAAATTGGCCGATTCTGATACTGGTTGCAGATATTTATTATTAATATTATTATAATAAACAAAAATACATAGCCATTTCAAATTAGAGGGAACCACTGCTTTTTAATCACAATCCAAACAAAGATGCTACGCACGTTGCTTAAGCAGTTGTTTTTATTTGAATTAGATTTAATTTCAAGATTTAAAGCAAAAACAGAACGGTCTGACTTTATGTTTATGAAACTGACTACACAAAGTGTGTGTACACAAAATGCTACACACACAAAAAAAGCATGAAACAAAAACAGCAGGCTGAATGAGACGCAGATTCACTCTCTGACAGCAGGTGGCGCTTATGGAGCAGCAGTGATACAGCGTTTCCTTGGTTACTGCTGTAAACAAAGCAGAAATGCGCTAACAATTAGGCCGTGTGTCCACCAGAGCGTTTTTAACCAGCTGAAAACGCTAGGCGCTCTGCTTAAAACGCCTATCTGTGAGCGCTTGAGAGCGCTTCAGCTGCGCAGCGGATTTTTTTTCCGTTGAGACGCTTTGTTGCTATGATACGGAATATCCTCGTCACTGTTGCTTATAACTGATTTTGCAAGTAATTTGTTTCAGACTTAAAATGTTGACACAATGTGAAATTACTTTGCTATATATTTTCGGAGAGCAGCAATATTAATTTCTCAACCATTTTGTTTCTGTTTGTTGATGTCACTGTACAGCAAGAATGTGACAGTTGGACGGAGTTCTACTTGTCCCGCCCCTCCTCCACTCTGATTGGATGCCTGGCTAAATAGTGACAGTGATGAGCGCAGCGTTTTACTCAAAGTTGAGCATTCTTCATCTCGAGGCGACCAGTAAAAAACGCCGAGCTCACAGCGCTTGAGCGTGAAAAAGACGTTTAAAAAATGTGGCGCTCCCATTGAAAACAATTGAAAAAGTACACTAGCAGCTCGAAAAAAAACGCTCTGGTGGTCACATGGCCTTAGCTACTTTATCCGCTTGTTAAGTCGTGACGTTTCACTTGAGAATGCCATCGACGACCGTTTAAGAGCGCTATTTATTAATTTTAAACATCAATCATTTTAAAAAGTTACAGTCTACACAACAGTCTCCATGCTCACAGTGTCACAGATATTAATATTTTAACGATTTATAAAAGATGAATCATTGTCTGGCCATCTGGAATTTTGGTATGGAGATAAAGGTTATAATTATATATTTTTTGTAGTATTACACCACATCGTGTGTGTATTAGCACCATTTGTTGTTTTCTTGTGGTCTATGCGTTAGGACCCGGAAGCGCTGCCGCGTGACGTCAGACTTAACAACCGAATTCTGAGGTAAGAGGAAAATAAAATGCCATCGAAATCTTTCTGAAGACTGATCTCCTTTCAGAGATGCATTCATATAAGCCCTCACCCCCAATTCAATATTTATATTTTCTTCCTATATTTTGAGCATCGTGAAAAGTGAGCTGCTCTGCCTGCTACAGAATTTTCTCCTCTTCGCGTCCGTCTTCAGCATTTCTGGCCTCTTGTTTAAGGCCTTTTACAGACTCAGACATTATGTGGGCTATTTACCTTTATCTGTCTGTCCCAGTAGCTCCCGAAAATACCATAAAAATAAATACAAAAATAAAGTACAAAGACTGGAGAAATGTAATGTATTTTTGTATTCATATTTCTATTATTTTCGCGCGCTACTGGAACAGTGATAAAGATCGACCAGTCGATCGCCATCGATGGGTTGGCGACCATTGCTTTAACACATTACAAAGGGATAGTTCACCCAAAAGTTGTTCAGGTCTTCAAGTTGTTCAAAATCTGTAAGAATTTCTCTCTTCTGCTGAACACAAAAAAAGATATTTTGAAGAATATGGGTGACCAATGCATTATAAGGTGCATTACAGTGCATGATTAATGGCTTACAAATACTTTTATAATGCATTATATACAAAGGCTTTAAGTAAAGTGTTACAAAAATCTCAAACAACCGATAGTAATTTCCAGTGATTCAAATACTAAATTTCCCCATTTGGATTAGAATTATTTCATTTACATGATTTATATAATGTAATTGTTTTAATTTAATTTGAAGAGACAAGAAACCTTACTGAACCATATTATTGTTGAAGTCATGTTCTTTTTAGTATCATAGCCATGTTCTGATTTGTTTTCCCTTGTCACTGTTTTCCCTGTGTACTCTTCATCATAGTTGTCATGGTTTCTGATTAGTTACACTCGTTTCTTGTTCTGTTGATCATTCCCTCTGTGTATTTAAGCCTTCAGTTTTCTCAGTTCTGTGTTCCACATCAACGCTATGTGGAGTGCATAGTGTTTATTAAAAATTATTCTAGTTCTTTTTGCATCATTCATCTCATCTTTGTTGGTTAATCTACAGTTAACCATGACACTTATTAGACAGACAAATAAGAGTGAATGTGTGCATATTGTGAATAAATTTAAAGGTGTTAAAGAGGATGTTTTGTTTTATACATTTTTGCAATATTACTTGAAACTTGAGGCAATGTTTTTGTCCGGAGACAGGAGTAACAACTGCAGATTATGAGTTACCTGCGGTGAGTCCGACATAATGAATCCACTAACATGACACAGCGAATGCCAGTGGTAAACACTCGTGTTCCAATACTCGTGGCACGGGTTTTGGGAGGCGCTCCCTCAAAAGGAGGGGGGTTGTTCTTATGCATGCGCTCATTTCAAAAACTCAGTAACAGTCTTTGGTTTCTCAGTCGACGAAAAGATCCTCTTTATCACCTTTAATGAATGTGGTTACCTACCTACAAGTAGCACAAATTAATTTACAATAAATTCTAGTTACATTATAGTAAAGTTCAGTTTTCTTTTTTCTTTTTTTTTTTCTTTTTTCAAGATTTCAGCTTAATTTATTGCTATTCCCAGTTACTTACCCATGGGTTTTCTAGTCATAAATAGTGTAGAGTGTTTGACATTAAAATCACTGGCCTCTGACAGTATCCGAACATGAGTATTAATGACCCTATTTACACCTGTTATTCCTGGTTAATGTTCTGATATAATGCAAAATCCAATCTCTGCAGAAACATCTGAATCACGTGTCAGTATCAGGAGTAATCGACAGGCTGACAGCACAGAGACGAATGTTAATAACAGGTGTAAGTTATAGGCTAGTGACAGGTGGTCTAGTTACACTGACTTTTGTGTCAACCATGTTCTGTAACTACTTGAGGGCTTGATACTATGTCTTGAAAATAAAGTAATTACCCAACAGACACCTCCAGATAGCTAAGGCCTATTTGAGTGCCAGGCACTTCAACAGTAAAATACCTGCGTTCACATAGAAAAACAACTGCTCACTGTCATCTTCTTCGAGGAAAGATCCGTAGTTCATCTGCTAGTTCCCTGGAAGTCCAGTCCTTGAGCATATTGACATGACAAATTTGTTTTTCCCCTCGTTCTGCCTGGCATTAGAATTTCATATGTGACATTGCTACCTTACAATGTACTGAGAAGTGTCTTAACATAGGATAGAGCATTTTCACTGACCAGAAATGAAGCATTGTTTTCTTGACACAGCATTAGTGTGTGTGTGTGTGTGTGTGTGTGTGTGTGTGTGTGTGTGTGTGTGTGTGTGTGTGTGTGTGTGTGTGTGTGTGTGTTTGCATAAAGGTTCAGGTATACCCTACGTTTTGTGTGTGTGTGTATGTTTGAGAGAGAGCACAAAATTAGCATAAAAGGCTGATTTCTGAATGGTCATGTGACACTGAGGACTGGAGCAATGGATGCTGGATGGATTCAGATTGCTATCACAGGGATAAATTACATTTTGAAATATATTAGAAGAGAAAACAGAAAATAATATTTCACTATGAAAATATATAGGGACTGCAGATAAATTCTAGTATATATATATATATATATATATATATATATATATATACTACAATATATATACTATATATATATATATATATATATATATATATATATATATAAATATATATATATACACTAAACCTCAAGGTTTTTTTTTTTTTTCTTTTCTTTTTTTTTTTTATTCTTCCTGTTTTTATGTAGCAAACAGCTCTTCCATGTTCTGCACAGGAACTTGAGTCAGCATTTTTTGCAAGCAACTATTCTACAGTGAAATTATTCCATGTTTCTAAGTGTGTGTGTGTGTGTGTGTGTGTGTGTGTGTGTAGAGCATCTACATAGGCCAATAGACTGACTGCATTTGGCCCTATGCATGTGAGATGAGGTGGGAGAAAGACTGTTTTGTTTGTTTGAGTTATGCAGATTTCATGGAGATCAGTGCAGATTCGCTTCTCAACTTCTACTTCCTACTGTGAATAATTGAAGCAGTTTATTTTGTGGACCAAAGATTATACTCGGCTTTGGTGAATCACTTGTAAATTAAGCGATGAAATGGACTGAATGCATTGCCATAAAATAAATAAATAAATAAACAGACTCAAAAAAGTTGTACTGCATCAAGCACTGGCTGTTATTCTGTCCGACAAAATACACTCATTCTTGCATAAGACAACGTCCTTAGACAGTAACCTAATATGTTTTATTCAACACAGGTGACATTCATTGGTGATATTCAAAAGATGGAAATAAAAATCATTTTGAAATCATCCTGACATCTGAATACATCTGATTTATCCAAATGGTTCAAAAATAATTTGTTGATGGATAAATTTAGCCAGTTTTGTCCCAAATAATCCCATAAATTACCCAATTGGTGTATAGCAAAAGGATGGTAAAATAAAAATTGAAACTATGACCATTTAAGTTTATATTAAGTTGGTTAATTCAATGTGAATTGTGATAAGTAATTAATCTAAAATGAAACCGTCATAGGTGGAGTGTAAAACAGTAAGATGTGGCTATAAATGACAAGGGGCAGGGAGTGTAAAATGAAAATGTATAATCAAAAATATAATTAATTTAAAACTGAAGACTGAATGAAATACAAAATTGATTTTCTTTTAAAACGGTGAGCAGGATAGAGGTTATTTTAAAAAGAGACACTTCTCCTATACCCTTGACCTAATCTGGTCTCTCCTCTTTATCTCCCTCCATCTGCCTCCAATCACCTAACCTCATCTAACAGATAAACCTGTCTGTCTAATAAAATGAGAAGAAGAGAGACGTGGGGGAAGGGCTGTGTGGGTGGGGAGGGCCAATGAGGTGGGCTTGGATTTTAAATGTATCTCATAAAAAAGAAAAAGAAAAATCCCAATTTACATTACTGGGGTGGGAGACTCCTCTGGGAGAGCACAAGAGGCTTTTTGATGGATGAATCAAAGTACGCTATGAAGGGGAAGAGTGTGGTTAAAAAAAAAAAAAAAAAAAAATCCTGGATGACCCGATTTTGCAAATTTGGCCCGTGGGAATAGAGAGAGAGGAAGTGAGAGAGACTGAAATGTCACCGATTTAGGAGATGCATTTGGGGAAAGTGATATCGCTCCTCATCCTTTCCAGCCTCAGCTAAATAAAATAATAAAATTTATCATTGTGGCAAAGAGTGAGAGGAGAACAAGTGAGAAACTTTTCACCCTTCAGCAGGTTACCGTGTTCTCATTCTATAAATCCTCTAAGACGAATACTTTTTAAAATGCCCTGAAAACACAGATCCTAGGAGTGTTTAGATTCATTGGGGGGTGGGCTTATTGGAATATCCGAAACAAGATTACAGTCCCTCCTGCTGTTTATTGTTGGATTTGGAGTAAGGTATTCCTAAGGCCTTAAGATGGATCAGTTATTGACTTCTTGGTGAGGTGGTGTCAGGTCAGGTAAGTCAACTTGATCGAGACCAGATCAAGCTGAATAACCTTTAATATGAAACCTTGCAGAGACAGTTTGTGAGCAATGGAGAAATAATAGCAATACTAAGAGACCTCTAGAAATTCTTTATGTAGAACTAGGGAGGTACACTACAATCCCTTACATTTCCACAGTTCTCACCAATAATTTTAGGAAGTCGTTTGTGTACTTATTTTTTCATGAATCAATTTTTTTGTGAACTCCACAAAATGTATCCACAGTGTGGTAGTTCTCGAGAAAGGACTCGAGTCTGAATCAAGACCAAGTCCATATGCTACCATGTTCTTGGAGTCTGGTCTTGAGTACTTCAACACTGCCTAATTGTTTCGGTTTATTTAGATTTTCACCATCAGCGCAGATTTAAAGCTGATATTGTTTTCTCACAAACAGTTATTTATTTGATGTTACCATTATGGTAATATTTTTTCCAAATGGTGTACTCAGTTAAATTAAAGTTTAACTCCACCTTTAATCAAAGACAACTGAGAAAGTTAATCAAGGTCTTCCGACAAAATTACAAAAATGTGAATTTAAACAGGGTTTGAGCTAAACTCTGCAGGGCAATTGCCCTCCAGGACTCGATCTGAGAAACCCTGGTCTATTGTCAATAGTGCAACACTGTATGAAGCACAGCTCACGCAGGTAGTCACTTTTAAACCAAGCAGCTCTCTGTTGGTCATCATGGAGAATTCATGTGTGACAAAACTTGAACCCAGTGCAAAATATGTGTGGCGAAATGTTTCGCCCTCAGGCGTGGATTCTATTGAAATGACAGGATTTCATTGCGAAAATCCACCAAACAAAAATTGCACCTTAAGATGGGATGATTAGTATCATCAGGAAGACAATACAGAAGATTATGGTCCATGCCTCTGGATCACAGACTGTGCGGAAACTTTCATGAACCCTTGAGCATTATGTGTGATTAAAAATGTCATCCCCACCCACTGCAGCCTACTGTGTTATCTCCCTCTTCAGAGAGCAGTACAAGTCCATGACCAACCATCTTGCTCAAAGACATATTTTCCCATAGGAAGCTGAGCACTGTGTTTAGATATATGCAAAGTAACACACACTCTAAAGAATGCTGGGTTGTTTCAACCCATGGTTGGGGCAAATATGGACAAACCCAACTGATGGTTTAAATTTTTAAATGAATTGTTTAAACCCAACGTTGGGTTTTTTTCCATATTTGACCAACGTTTTTTTTTTTTTTTTAAGCTATTGATTTTTAATTTTTGAGCGAGATGCTAATGGTCTAATCAGATTCAATGAACTATGCTAAGCTATGCTAAAAGTGGTACCGTCAGACCCTGAGATCGGCTGAATGGATTCGAAAATTGCAAAACTCACCTGTTTAACTCTAGGGGAGTTGGAAAATGAGCCTATTTTCAAAAAAAAAAAAAAAAAAAAAATGTGTTTTTAATGCAGATTATTGCATCATTATTTGCTTTAACTTTAACATGCTGATCCACCAGCTACACCAGCACTACTGTATGTCAGCATAAACATGGACCAGCATAGAAGCAAAACGGTAATGCAGAATAAACCGGTCTAAAAAGAAGTGTTAGTATCCTTTTTTCCCCTTGTATTCCACTAACAAAACACTACTTGGTAATGATGGCCCTCTTGACAGAGTTGAGAGATCCATCTGAACTATAACAGAGCCTATGGCAGTGGGGACTCTGGCATGCCTGAGGTTATTTTACACTTCATTCCACATATTACAGTTAAAAAAAGCCATAATGAAATACTTACACAGAAGTATACACAGGAATGAGAGGTAATAAAAAAAAATACTACCAGCACTCTTGTTGGTGTGGCTGACACATTCTTGTTTATGAACTGGGTTTGTTCCCTGTGGTTATGCTAAACTTGCAGTTATAGATGATAAAAGTGTTTTATTTATTTTCCTGCCTATGCTGACGTTGAAAGTCTGACTGCCTGAGGTTGCAAATTTTATCAGCAATTTTAAGTTTTCTACTTAAAGAAAAACAAACAAATTTGGCAATGCATGGGGAAAGTTAACATTTCCTAAACTGCCATTTCTTTGTCCAATGTCTTACTTTGGCACAGACGTAAGAAATTCCCTTGAGCCTGGAGTCAGCTCACAGTGTGCTGAAATCTTTAATGTGCTACACTGCCAGATGTTCCTGATATGGAAGAAGTGAGCATTGATGCTGTCATTTTTGAATAAATTGCTCACTCTACGTGCTATTCTGTGCCTGTATCACACAAACATTTATACACACATTTTAGTGTTGTGCTCCCCATCACACATCAAGCACTAATTTAAAAATCAACACTGAAAAAAAAAATAATCGCAACAAATTGGTTTGCAGAGGCAGTATGCTGGCTCATGGAAATGAATGCCTGAGGCCATCTCCCCCCACCCCCCAGATTCAGTCCTGTCAGTGTGCGTGTGAGTGTGTAGAAAGACAGATAGAGGCAAGTAAACTTTAAAGCAAGTGAAGCAAGAAGTAATCATGAAAAGATGAAGGGTCTTTAGTTTCTCAGGGCTTCTAATTAACTTCACTGTGTTAAGTTATAAGTGCATGAAGATTCACTGTTTTCGAAAGAGAATGCTATTCATTGCTAGAGTTTTTGATTAACTAAAAAAGCATAAAAAATAAGATATGATCTGCCATGAGGCATCACCCCATATCTTCATACTGATATTAGTAAATAGTTTGTGAAAGCTGGAATGTCTAAAAACTCCAAACATAAACAATTTGTACAAAAATATCCATATTTATAACTTTATAAACTAGAATCACTGATTCCAGTGGAAGAGTGAACTTTGACCTGACACATATGGAATCACAGAGGATAGAGCAAAACAAAACACCAGTCACGAATTAGAAGACTAAAATGAGAATTTTTAAAGTGAAATGTCACAGAAGCTTGAGTTTGTCGCCCAGCCCTATTTGTCTGAACCGCGAGAGGCGTCTACTCTCACCTAAGCTTACGCTAATCCTACATCCTACATCATACACCGGAGCTCGACTTTCTCATGAACGCATGGATGCACGTTACAGGAAGCTAGTGATTACAGTCTATAAAGTTATAAATACGGATATTTTTCTTACAAAAATGCATCTCTTCGCTTCAGAAGGAATTTATTAACCCCTGGAGCCATATGGATAACTTTTATGATGGATGGATGTGCTTTTTTGGTCTTCAAAATCTCAGTTACTATTTTCTCCCATTATAAAGCTTGGAAGAGCCAGAATATTTATTTATTTTTAATTTAATTCAAATTGTGTTTGATGGACAGAAGATAGTCATATACACCTAGGATGAATTAAATTATGGGATAATTAGAATTTTTGGGTGAACTAACCCTTTAACATAAGTTGCATAAGGTAACTTATGACTGATCGCGCTCAAACATGTCCAGTCAGTGCCAGTTGCGTTCAGTCTGTGATTACAGTCAGTTTTCATATTCCATGTGTAAGTATATAAATCTGCTTCAGTCGCAGGAAACAATCGCTGTATGTTGAGCACAGTCTTAGAATGTTTTAGCTAGTCATTAAATGTGTGCCCGGCTTTAAAGCATTTGTTAATGTATACGTTAATGTTATAAACAAATCTTTATATCTATGTCTATAGGTTAATGTTGTATTTTAATATAAACATTGTGTTTTTCATTGTCATTCCTTTGATTGCCATCAGAATTCCTCTTTCCGTGCAGAGGTTGACAGTTGTTTTCTGTCTTAAGATCCAACCAAACTAAAGGAATCCCCCCCCCCCCCTCACAGGAAGGATTTCTCACTCTCTCATATGTAGAGCGAAGCTGCCACCTGTTCTACA
This sequence comes from Chanodichthys erythropterus, assembly GCF_024489055.1. Lineage (NCBI taxonomy): Eukaryota > Metazoa > Chordata > Actinopteri > Cypriniformes > Xenocyprididae > Chanodichthys > Chanodichthys erythropterus. Next base: position 17,031,295 of record NC_090231.1, on the reverse strand, counting down.
AACTGTCTGTAGTCAGCCACCATATGCCATTTAGCTCACCATGAGAAACCAAATCCAGCACTCACGAATGGTTCATGAATGGCCACCATTTATCCTTGATTTGGCATATTCACCATTTCTGTGTGCAAGTATTTAATATATATATATAGCACTGAAAAATTATTAAGAATGTTTGTAATCCATATCTTTAAAGATTTGAAATGTAAAACAGCTGATTTTCAACTTGCTTTGTATTGTTACAATGTCAGTAGTAGGCCTATATGTAAATTAACCATGTTTACTTCTCAGTGTTTCCTGGACCGAGAAATTCACGTTTATTTTGACAGTTCCAGGGCTTTCGTGAAAATTACAGATTATACTTCCACATTTTGTATCCAGCTGAGATATATTTCAAATGTTTATTTATTTTAATTTTGATGATTATAACTGACAACTAAAGAAAATCCCAAATTCAGTATCTGAGAAAATTGTAATATCGTGAAAAGGTTCAATATTAAAGACACCTGGTGCCACACTCTAATCAGCTAATTAACTCAAAACACCTGCAAATGGTCTCTCAGTCTAGTTCTTTAGGCTACACAATCATGGGGAAGACTGCTGACTTGACAGTTGTCCAAGACACAAAAGGTCATTGCAAAAGAGACTGGCTGTTATGTTCTCTGATGAAAGTAAATTTAGCATTTCCTTTGGAAATCAGGGTCCCAGAGTCTGGAGGAAGAGAGGAGAGGCACACAATCCACGTTGCTTGAGGTCCAGTGTAAAGTTTCCACAGTCAGTGATGGTTTGGGGTGCCAAGTCATCTCCTGGTGTTGGTCCACTGTGTTTTCTGAGGTCCACACAGCCGTATACCAGGAGGTTTTAGAGCACTTCATGCTTCCTGCTGCTGACCAACTTTATGGAGATGCAGATTTCATTTTCCAACATTTCCTTAGTTGTCAGTTATAATCACCAAAATGAAACGAAATAAACATTTGAAACATATCAGTCTGTGTGTATTGAATGAATATAATATACAAGTTTCACGTTTTGAATGGAATTAGTGAAATAAATAAATAAACTTTTTAATGATATTCTAATTATATGACCAGCACCTGCATACCTTAAGCTGTAGTCCTACCTTAATGTTAATATGTGTTTCCCGAAATGTTCTTAGTTAAGCATACCTTATGTAAGTCATTTGTTCGTAAGGTTGGTCTGGACCACTCTAAGCTATACCTCATCACTGTTGACAGTCTATACAAATATAATTCTAAAGTTGTAATACACCCAGTGTTCAAATGGGATATTGGCAAAGAACAAAATGCAAAGACTCACTGCTAAATTCAAATGTGCGTTGGCTCTGATCCAGAGACGGACACGTTCAGCGCTTATCATATACAACAACTATTCAGTGTTTTCATCCACATCAGGTTTATTTTAGGTTTCAGACATTTAAATACACATTTGAATGAAGTACTAAGCTATATAAAAAAGATGTATTTATAGTTTGTTAAAGGAACACTCCACTTTCTTTGAAAATGGGCTCATTTTCCAACTCCCCTAGAGTTGATCAGTTGAGTTTTACCGTTTTCGAATCCATTCAGCCGATCTCCGGTTCTGGCGGTACCACTTTTAGCATAGCTTAGCATAGTTCATTGAATCTGATTAGACCGTTAGCATCGCGCTTAAAAATGACCAAAGAGTTTTGATATTTTTCCTATTTAAAACTTGACTCTTCTGTAGTTAAATCGTGTACTAAGACCGACAGAAAATGAAAAGTTGCGATTTTCTAGGCTGATATGGCTAGGAACTATACTCTCATTCAGGCGTAATAATCAAGGAACTTTGCTGCCGTATCATGGCTGCAGCAGCGCAATGATATTACACAGCGTCTGTCACATACGTCTCCATGGTTGCAAGGCACGTTCCCTGTGCAAGCAGGGGCTCACGGGCGCTGCGTAATATCAGAACGGCAGCAAAGTTCCTTGATTATTACGCCTGAATGAGAGTATAGTTCCTAGCCATATCAGCCTAGAAAATCACAACTTTTTATTTTCCGTTGGTCTTAGTACACGATTTAACTACAGAAGAGTCAAGTTTTAAATAGGAAAAATATCAAAACTCTTTGGTCATTTTTAAGCGCGATGCTAACGGTCTAATCAGATTCAATGAACTATGCTAAGCTATGCTAAAAGTGGTACCGCCAGAACCGGAGATCGGCTGAATGGATTCGAAAACGGTAAAACTCAACTGTTTAACTCTAGGGGAGTTGGAAAATGAGCCTATTTTCAAAAAAAGTGGAGTGTTCCTTTAAAGTCAAATTCCATACACTGATGTCTATACAAGCTGCAGTAATAACCCTTTCAATTATATAATTTGACGAAGTGTTTTATTCATATCAGATACACATTGTGTATGAAACAATAAAGTTTATGCTATTCTTCTCCCAGTTCACCAGCCACACACTTTTATGTATTTCGGGGAAAATTATGTATGTCCAAAAATAAATGTATTTTTGTCCGGACAGCTCTGAATTGTGGCACAAACTCAAAAACACATTCACTTCCACATATTTTACAATCAGAATATATCACAAAATTCATGATATAGTTAAAAAGTTTGTGAATATTTTGACTAAAAAAGAAAAAAATATAAACACGATACCTATGTGTCAGCTGCATGACACGTCTCCAAAGAATTAATACATTCTAAAATAATAAAATAAATAAAATAGCGGTCGCCTTAAACTCAGGCTCGGGGCTCAGCTAGAATATAGAGCTAAAAAAAAAAAAAAAAAAAAAAAAAAATATATATAAATATATATATATATATATAAATATTTATATATAAATATATATACATATATAATTAATTACAATGTAGATTAGTTTGCAATTTGGATTATTTTTTTCTTTTATAAACACCACCACTTTCTCACATAACGCCGTGAAGCAGTCCCTGCATAGAGTGAATTATCGATTCTCAAGCCATCAATATCAACCAATTCAGCTCCACCACCGTGGACAGCACCTGGTGACATTGCACTTGAGAAGGTATACCTTAAGCAACCTCCTAAGGTATAGTTCGGGGAACATGCCTAGAAAAGTTAAGGTATACCTTTAGAGTCAACGTTATCAGGAAATCCACCCAAAGTACTGCCCTACATTTTCTCAATTAAATCCTTTTTCACTCAGAAATTGATCACATTGCAGTAAAAAGGGATTCAAAATGGAGATCCGTGTTGATTTGAAAAGACCAGGTCACACTTATGTGAATACTGAGAAACAAAAACTGGCAACCCCAGTAAAAAAAATACTATTTAAATGGGCAGACCTTGCATCCTAAAAGCATTGTTTCTTAACATGAATGGGGTCTTTGTAGATTCTTATTTTACACTTGAGGAAAATGAATTGAGACTTTTTAATTACATTACAATGGCTTTGTGAAGCAGCATGTAGCTCATAGGTAGATCTCTAAAAATTGGAGCACAGCTGTTTCAGGTCCAGGCTCATCAGCAAAAGCAGGGAGCTACACAGATGTCCCAGTTTGGTGAATAACAACTCAAGATGAACTTTAATGTGTTACTCCCTTTGTCATCTTTTCAAGATTAGGACAAAGAACAAACTGGGCCGCCTGGCATCCCCTGACCGCCCACACTTCACTGCTGTGATACAGTCGAGTCATTTCAATACAGCTTAACAGCTCTGTTCCCTCATGTTTGTCTTTATTCACCAGCCACAGGCATGAACAGTGGTGTTGTAAGAAATATAGACTCTTTAACCTCTGCAGTTGTCTGCAACTATGTAAACTGTTTTTTGTTTAAGGGAGCTTGGAAAATTGTTGATTTGAAATTATTCCAGAGAGTGTTTTTTTCTGCTGACAGTGAAAGGTTGTCCCACTTTAAAAGAAGTGAGGGGCTAACAGAAGAAAAGGGTGAAACAACCTCTCCATCTGTCCATCAATTCCTGTCCAACAGGCTTCTGTGCCAATGTGACTGCACACCACTGAGGACAACTGCTGCAGCTAATGGACATCCACTTTTCTCTCCGCTGGGTGAAGTGGGAACCACCAGCATCAGCAATTTTACACTGTCCTGTAAGACTTTTTTTTTAAGGTGACTCAGCTACTGTTGTTCGCTAGAGCAAGAGAGATGGGAAGTGAAATGTTCAACGAGTCTATAAGTTTATGTTGTGGCTTTTCATTTCAGAGCCTATTAATCAAAACAAATCTCTCATACTAGTTATTAGAGTAGTCAACATTTAAAGTGACCAAAAGAAAAATCTTCAAAGTTGTCCTAAGAACTAAGTTGGTTTTAGGACAACTTTGATTATAGGTTTTTATCCACTTCAAATGTTGACTACTATAGTATCTTGCAGATTTATAATAAAATAATTTTTCAGAACTAACCTTGATTAATTATATTCTTGATATGTAATGGAATGCTTACAAAGCTTCTCTCTTATAGATAATACAATCTGAATAAATGATTGTTAGATGTTGATATGGATGAATGGAGAGAAAGAAATATATATATAATATATGTAATATACTCTTCAGATCTTCATTTAGGGATAGATTTTAGGTTCATTATTATATGGATTCCCTAGTGACAAAATAGTATACTTAAGTTTGATAGATTGAAATATGCATTTAAATTCATAATATGCAATTAAATTCATAAATTCAAAAACAGTAAAAATATTTTACATATGATCTTGTGAATGTTTAAAACTTTATAGAATGTACATATGTAATTTGTTTATCATTTTGAGTTCATCTGTGATCTATTAGTTGGGCACATTTAAGGTGTGTGATCGATTGCTCTGGCCTGCTGGAACACTAGGGGGAGATCTCGCGGGTTTCTTCATTCTACATAAAGTTCACAGTGGGGAAACAACCACGAGATTTATGTTTGTTCATCTTCCTCTTTTCAGGTATTCTAATGATAAACTGTTATAAGGTGTTAATGATATAATGTTTAAGAGTGTGCAGATGTTATAATGATACCGATTGCATTTTGTTAAAGATGTTTTAAAAGTTAATTATTGGTTTAGAGATGTACGAGCTCAGCCATGAGATGGCGCAAGGCCTACATAATGGTGCGAGATCACATGTAGAGTGTTTAATATTTGCGTATTTTGTATTTAATGTTTAATGTTGTTGGTTTAGTGCCAATTGGTTGAATTGCTTTAAAAACATGAATATCTTGAGAAATGTGAAAAGTGAATTACAGAGAATCCAAGATATTGATGTATTTTCAGACGAGATAATTGTTTAAAGAGTATTAACATGTTATTTTGAATTGTATCAGATATTCTCATAAACAGCTATATAATATGTATTAATTAATGTATTATTTATAAATAACTGAAGATCTTATAAGTAAATAAAAATTGTATAATGAATAGCTTATGGTACTCATTGTAAAAATCTGTGAAATGAAAAGAGAAGATCATTGATGCTGTTTTGCAAAGTTTATTGTCAATTGTCATGAACAGATCCTACATAAAGTTCACAGTGGGGAAACAACCACGAGATTTATGTTTGTTCATCTCCCTCTTTTCAGAGGTATAACATTTGGAGGCACTGCTGGGATATACTCTTCAGAGGGTGGTCGTCACTTACCTGGCAGACAACTTTTGATGCAGTACATCCCCTAAAACAACCCAGATCAACAGTGGAGTGGAAAGAGTTCCTGCAGTAAAGGCAAGAAAGACGTTAAGAACTGTAAACCTGAGGCCACAGAGATAATCAGGTGAAACAGATAAATTCACTCAGTCTCAATTAAGCCCCAACTCAGTGAAAAGATCCACTCTAGAGTCAAAATGGAGACAACAGTGCTAGAGGAAATGCAAGTTGAGATCATTGCCATGTTAAATCCCCTATCCAAAGACAAACTTCTCAGTGTTTGTGAGTTCCTGAACATATCAGATCAAGAGAAAGTCCCTTCTAAATCACGCATGTCTCTGATCTCTCACATCCTTCAACATCTTGAAGAGGACATAACAGAGCTAGAAGATGGTGGCATGTCTGTACTATTAAGCTTGACAGATAAAATAGTAGAATTGAGTACAGTCGCTGAAAATGAGCCAACAGAGCAATGCAAAGTCGCAGAAAAAGATAGATTGCAAAAGGAGTTAGATGAACTGAAGTGTGCAATGAAACAAAAATTGAGTGAAATGCAACAATTGGATGAATTGAGCACAAAACAAAGTAGTATTCAGCCTCAACCACAAATTGCTGCACACCTGCAACCCTTTGTGAATGTTCAGCATTTAAGCCCACCTTGGCGCAAAGAGTTCAAAATGTCTGGACAAATCGGTGAGCCAGGTCAAAAAGAGAAATTGACCTTTTCAAGTTTGGCTCACCAGATCGAGAACGGTCTGAGCAGAGGCTACCCAGAATGTGAGATTTGTGATGCAGTCATTCGTGCCATTTCCCCTGGCTTGCAGTTACGAAGCTATTTAGAAGGAAAGTCCAATCTGACTCTACCTACACTCAGACGAATTTTACGTTCTCACTTCCAAGAAAAAAATGCAACCGAACTTTATAAGCAACTTACTTCTGAATGCCAAGGGAACAAAGAAACACCTCAGAGTTTCCTAATGCGTGTTTTGGACCTGCGTCAGAAAACCTTGTTTGCATCCCAAGAAGTAGAATCAGGCCTAAAATATGATCCAGCGTTAGTTCAGAGCATGTTCTTACATACTGTACTCACCGGTCTCCAAAGTGACAGCATTAAAGTAGACATGCAGCCCCTCCTTCTTGACATGAAAACCACAGATGAGGCTCTGTTGGAGAAATTAAATATTGCTTGTGCTAATGAGGCAGAAAGACAAAAGAAAAAGAAAACCCATGTGCAGCACACCCCTACTGTTGTCCATTCAGTCAAGTCCAGTGATGAAACCACTGATAAGAAACCCAGTGTGACTTCAAGCGGACCAAAACCATCTTCCAGTGTGCTGTCAGAACTTAAAGAACTGAGAACTGATATAGCATCACTAAAAACACTCAGTGCTGAAATAGCTCACATTCGAGAATCATTGCAGCAACCAGCCTTTGCCTCACCACAATGCCCCATTCCTACACCGAGGACTTCTGACAGAGAAATTGTTCAGTGTCCAGTGCAACCATATTGGCCATCACCGGGTACCAACCAAACAAGAGTGAACACTCAATTTCAACCCCAATATATGCCTCGACAATATTATGCACCGACTACTCGTTCTCAAGCAAGAAAGTGCTTCAATTGTCAGCAGCAAAGAACAGAGGACCGTTGCATGCATTGCTTTAGATGTGGCAGTGGGGAGCACTTTCAAGCAGGATGCAGAATTCGTGGCATTAAGCCTTCAAGGGAGAGTCCTTTAAATGGAGAGCGGTTACTTCCGCGGGACAGGGAGTAACCAGATCCACTGACCAGTCCCAAAAATGTGCAGCCTGTGAAAGAACAGAGAAGATAATGAAGCAGTGTTCACAATGTAAAAAGGCACTGTATTGTTCTAAAAACTGCCAAACTCACCATTGGGTTGAACACAAGCAAACTTGTATCAACTCACTGAAACCAGTGTCAAACTCCTGCATGACCATGAGTGTTCACGCCCCCTACAGAATCAAAGTTAACACTCTGAGGTCTAAAAACGCGCCGGCGCGTTTTGCAGTTTTTTTTTCACATTGCAGCAAAACAGACTTAAAATACTCCGTCATTTTTTGTCATAGAGACATAAGTAATATATCAATTGAAACTATAGAATGTCTTCTTTTTTTTGTGTACACTCACAATCAAAATAAAACTTTGTGCTTTTTAAAAATAAATAAAATATACAGGGTGTGCTGTCCTGCCGTCTCCGTCTCTGCAAACATCGTTCTAAAACGTCACTAAAAGTAACTAAAATAGATGGCTTATACATGCTACATGGACATGAGAGATATGTCTTTGGAAAGCTTTAAGTGTCTACTTTTAAACAAAACAAATAAATTCTAAAACAAATATTCTCCCTTTATGTAATCAGTATAAAAGTAAAGAGAGGTACTGTTTCTCCTGTCTGACCTAATTATCTTTAATGTGTGCCCGCCCACGCGCAGAGCGCTCTATTCATAAGATAATGTGCTGAGGCGATTTATGCAAACTGTAAACGCCCCTAACAGCGTCTTAAAAAGCATCAAGTTTCATCAGATTCATTCGCTGTCCTTCGCGTTTGGAAGATGGCACACTACACAGGTGAGCAGGCTCTTCAGATGGTCCTGGACAGTGAGGAAGTTCACTCTTTCCTCGGAAGAAGAACACGACTCTGACGATGAACGTCTGCATTTTGAAGAGCGACTTGATCCAGCTGAAGATACAGTTTCTGATGAGTAAGTGATTTAGTTTTACTTAAATTATTTGACGTGTTTTTTTTTTCTATATAAGCGTACATATATTTGCCTTATATTTACATCTATCTATATAACTATATATATAACTTTATCTCATAAAAACGCTTATAAATAGAATGCTTTTCTGTTGATATAGGGCCTACTTAAATTATTTATATAAGTGTACATCTATATTTGCCTTATATTTACTTCTATCTATCTATCTATCTATCTATCTATCTATCTATATATATAATATATATATATATATATATATATATATATATATATATATATATATATATATATATATATATATATATATATAACTTTATCTCATAAAAATGCTTATAAATAGAATGCTTTTCTGTTGATATACTCAAATTATTTGACGTGTTTTTTTTTTATATACAAGCGTACATCTATATTTGCCTTATATTTACATCTATCTATAAATATATATATAGCGTATCTAAGTACCGTATATGATAGGCGTGAATGTGCTAAAATATGCTTGGTTGTGAAATGCGCGAACATGTTGCTATTTGCTAAATGTGCTAACTGATATAGCAGACTGTAAACGTTTACACATTCGCACACTTTGTCCGGTAATGGCCAATTGACAGACATATACAGCATGCTTGTATACCTGTTACTTTCCTGTCAGTTATGCATAGCTAATGGTATGAGAGTATTATCTTATATGCTAATAATAACAGGGTTTTTTTTACATTTTTTTTTAGGAATGTGGATCCATCACTCTCACATTCACCTGCAATTCCCACTAGGAGGGCACGCAGCAACACAGTTGAGTAAGTACACTTTTACCCACTATATGGTAGGCCTATATTGAAATCTGTAAGATTTTTCATGTTTTTAAAATAAGTTTCGTCTGCTCACCAAGGCTGCATTTATTCAATTAAAAATACAGTAAAAACAGTAATATTGTGAAATATTATTACAATTTAAAATAACTGTTTTCTATTTGAATATATTTCACAAAGTCGTTTATTCTTGTGATGTCCAGCATCATTACTCCAGTCTTCAGTGTCGCATGATCCTTCAGAAATCATTCTAATATGATGATTTGCAGCTCAAGAAACATTTATTGTTTACAATTGTTCAGAAATGTTTCATAAGTAGCAAATCATCATATTTGATGATAATATTTGATGATAATATTAATAAGATTCATATTTGATGATAATATATTTGCAGAGCTCTGTGGTGTGTCGTCACAGAAAGCAGCTCCAAAACGGACCAAAAGTGACCATGTACCGGTTCCAGGAGCAGAGCTGACATCAGATGCAAGGAATAATGCCACCGCTGGTCATCGGAACTGCATGCTTTGCAAAGTACAGCTTGGTAAAAGGCAAGACACACCTTGGAAATGCCAGGCATGTGACATTTACTTGTGTCTTCAGTTGAACTGTTTTCAAAAATGGCACACAGATGTGTGACTGTTCAGATTCTCTGTTCACCACCTCTCACTGACCATTGGGCTGCAAAGATTATCTATATGTGATCAAGCAGGTTATGTATAGGGTGTAAAAGTGGGCTTTTTTTTATAAACCTTACCTTTATTTGCCTGTATACACAAAAAATGTGCCTTTGACCCTAGTTTATATGTGGATTATATTGTTAACTTTATTTTAAATAAAAAAGAAAAAAAACAATGATATGTCTTGTCTTTGCATTTTCTTAGTTGACTCAGTCACATTCCTGACTGAATGGCTCATTATGCGGCTCATTAGGGGCAGGGTCTTAATCTCCCCAGGTGTAAATCACTTCATTATTCATGAAGAGTCACACCTCTTCGCATATGGCCTACCTAAACAAAAAGTGTCTTAGAAATTTAAAATCAATACAATGTTTTATGTGTCAGAGTAGGGAGGATCATTTCCACATCATTTTGAAGCAAAAACTCTACACTAAAATATACAATTCTCAAAAGTCTTGTGAAAAAACATTTAGTATGCATTTTTAGGTATTGTTTCAGTTACTTTTTTTTTTTGTTTTTTCAATAACCACGCATAAACATTATTCCTTTAAAAACACAAACATGTACATACATGTTCCTCACATATTATGGTAGCCTAGTTTGTGCTGAATACAGTGTAATGACACTTTTGTCATTAATATGTTTATAACCAACTGATAAAAGCACAAATGTCAGGGCATGTCAAAACTTCTCCAGGGCCCAAAATCAGCCTCAGACTCCAGAGGGTTAATCAGCATTCTCCTGTGACATCATTGGTAGGGAGGCAATGTCTTGTTGAATGTTACCTGCATGGCCAACAAATTCAAGCACTGTGGGACACTGGCTCTCAGGTATGTGTCATTGATGAACTGTGGAAACAGGAATACTTACCAGAAGTCCCATTGAGAGCTGTGTCCGATATCCTTGAGGCTCCAAATACGTTGAACCTTGTGGCTGCCAATGGCATTGATCTGCCCTATATTGGATATGTTGAAGTGACATTCAGATTATCATCACCGGCATCTCACCAAGCTGAACTTGTCATTCCTATGCTCGTAGCGAGGGGTCAAAATCTCTCACACCCTATCATAGGTTTCAATGTGATAGAACAAATTGTGAACTCCATTGAACAAGCACAACCAAACACTGTAAACAGTATGCTTGAGAGAACTGTGAAAGCTGCATTCCCCAGCTTAAAGAGGAGCAAAGTCCAGACATTTATCCAACTCTTGAGTGCAGAGAGCTCATGTGAATATACAGTAAAGACCACAAAAGTGCATGTTAACATTCCAAAACGTAGTACTGTACAGGTCTTATGCAGAGTGTACATGCAGCCAGTTAAAGAGGACAGCACACTCCTTTTTGAACCTGATGTGAACCCCCAATGGCCGGATAGGCTTGAATTCACAGAAAGTCTAGTGAGTCTAAAAAAGGGGGCTCCAACAAATATCACAATTGAGGTGTACAATGACACTGATCATGATGTAACTCTTGATTATCGGGACCTGAACAGAAAGACTCACCCAGATAGACAGCCAATTCCGAGGGTGCAGGACATTATGGACAGCCTTGGTGGTAATTCCTGGTTTTCGTCATTAGATCAAGGGAAGGCCTACCACCAGGGGTTCATGTCAAAGGAGAGTAAACACCTAACTGCTTTCGTGACACCATGGGGCCTATATGAATGGGTGCGTATCCCTTTCGGGCTGATGAATGGTCCCGCAGCCTTCCAACGATGTATGGAAGAGTGTTTAGAAGGCTTGCGAGATGAGATCTGCATCCCATACCTCGACGACACCTTGGTGTTTAGTAAGACCTTTGAGAAACATGTCCAGGATGTAAGAAAAGTTCTGCAACAGCTTAGGCAACATGGCATCAAACTTAAGCCAAGTAAGTGTGAGCTTTTCAAATCTGAAGTCCGCTACCTGGGTAGAATAGTTTCTGCAGAGGGAAGTAAAGTCGATCCCGCAGACACAGAAGCTGTCAGATCCCTGAAAGACAAACAACCAAAGAATGTTGGTGAGCTGAGGAGAATTCTTGGTCTACTTGGCTACTACAGACAGTACATTAAAGATTTCTCTCGCATTGCTAGCCCTTTGTATGACCTGTTAAAAAGTACTCCAGAAGATAACGCTCACCTGAAAAATAACCAAAGACAATCAAAGACAAAATGCATGAAAACTGGTGTGCCATCGAGTAAGTCCATTACCTGGACGGAACAACAGCAGAGCACCCTTGAACAACTAATTGACTGTTTGCTCCAGCCCCCTGTATTGGCCTTCCCGGACTTTTCACAGTCTTTTATACTGCATACTGATGCGTCAGCTCAAGGCTTAGGTGCAGTATTATACCAGAAGCAAAATGAGAAACTTTGTGTGATTGCCTATGGGTCCCGTACTCTATCCGCTGCTGAGAAAAACTACCACTTGCACTCAGGCAAGCTTGAATTTCTTGCTTTGAAGTGGTCAATCACCAAAAAATTTCGTGATTACTTGTATTATGCTCCAACTTTCACTGTATATAGTGACAATAACCCCCTTACTTATGTCCTGTCAACTGCCAAATTGAATGCCACCGGTTGCAGGTGGGTTGCTGATTTGGCAGATTTCCACTTTACAATCAGATATCGCCCAGGCCGTGAAAATATTGATGCTGATACGCTGTCGCGACTGCCCCTTGACATAGGAACTATGATGAAAGAGTGTTCTGAGGAATTGTCATCTGATGTAATTGGTGCGACAATTCAAGCTGTAGAAGCTCAAGAGGGTCCCAGCATCCCATGGTCAGTCTCCACTAACTGTTCATCTATTGAAGCTTGTCCAGCAGTCCCGACAGTAACTCCATTGTCAATGACGGAGATCCAACAAGCACAAACTAATGACCAGGATATTAGTCCTGTATATGAATGCAAACTGTCTGGAACCAAACCTCAAGTAAAACACCTAAAAGATTACAGCCTCAAAACAAAATGCCTTTTTCGTGAGTGGGGAAAGCTTACCATTAATAAGGATGGTATCCTCTGCCGAACCACTTCCACACGTACACAGTTGGTCCTCCCTGAGAAATTTAAAGGAACAGTCGTGCGAGAGCTTCATGATGAAATGGGCCATCCAGGTACAGATCGCACTCTCTCACTCATCCGTGAACGTTTCTTTTGGCCATATATGCAGGCTGATATTGAGCATTATGTCACAAAAACATGCAGATGCCTGAAGCAGAAAAAGCCCTGTTATGAGACAAGAGCTCCATTGACAAACATTGTTACGACTCAGCCCTTTGAATTGATCTCAATTGACTTTCTCCACTTAGACCGCTGCAAAGGAGGTTATGAGTATATACTTGTGGTAGTAGATCATTTCACCCGATTCGCCCAAGCATACGCCACTAGTTCCAAATCGGGTAAAACGGCTGCAGATCGTATCTTTAATGATTTTGCCTTAAAATTTGGCTTCCCGTCTCGCATCCATCATGATCAAGGTGGAGAGTTTGAGAATCAATTGTTTGAACAGCTCCAAAAATACTGTGGCATCACGGGCTCCAGAACGACCCCATATCATCCGCAAGGCAATGGCCAAGCCGAGCGTTTTAACAGGACATTGTTACAAATGCTACGAACGCTCACAGAAAGTCAAAAATCTAACTGGAAAGACTCCTTGAATAAGCTACTGTATGCTTATAATTGTACCCGCTCAGAAGTCACAGGGTTTTCTCCTTTCTACCTTTTATATGGAAGGTCTCCAAGACTGCCGGTCGACATGTTGTTTGGGTTGAATTCAGAAATGCCTACCTGTAATCAGAAAGAATATGTGGAGAAATGGAAACACGGAATGGAAGAGGCATATAAAATCGCCAAAGAGTGTGCTCAAAAATCTGCTGACAGGAGCAAAAAGAGCTTTGACAGGAAGGAAAGGAGTACCACACTGCAGCCAGGTGATCGTGTTCTTGTAAAGAACTTAACACCCCGAGGGGGCCCTGGTAAACTTCGTAATTTCTGGGAAGACAGTATCCATGTAGTCGTTCGGCAGATGGGTGGTGAGCTTCCAATTTATGAAGTAAAGCCAGAAAAGGGAAAGGGACGATCCAGAGTCCTCCATCGCAACTTATTAATGCCTTGTGACCACCTACCTCTTGAAACTGCTCTGCCTCAAAAGATCAGACCAAAACAAACATTGGAAAAGCCTCAAGTCAGCCATGTTGAATCTGAGGAAGAGAGTGAAGATGAATTAAATTTTCATTATATACCACCACAAGTACCTCAACCAAACAATGTTGTTGAACCTGAAAGTCTCAAACCACTACCTACCACAGAGTCTGATGAGCAGCCAAGTTCCTGCTTCAATGTCATCTGTGGAGAGTGACCAAGAGGATCAGGAGCCACCTGTGGAGACCGACAGTGCAGAACAAGAGTTGAACTTACCTGCTGATGAACAGGTTCCGGCTCCCATGTCATCCCCTGAAAGTGACCAAGAGGGTCAAAGAGAGGAAACCTACCAGCCACCTAGAAGGCAAAGATACCCACCAAGAGTACTTACCTATGACGAACTTGGTACACCGACTTATGTCAGGCAACTAAATGGGATCTTGCAGACACCACAACAGAACTTACCGTATGTGTCTGCTCATGGACTGTCAACATGGTTGCCACCTGTTCAGCAATGTTGTTACCAGTTGCCTGTTGTGTATGGAGTCCACTAAGGAGGGACCACGAACTGTTAAATTTGCAATTGGCATTATAGACTGTTACAGTCTGGCCCCTTGAACTTATGGACTGTTCTGTTTTAGGAATATTGCCTTGAACATTCTTTGAACTTTTAAAGTTTGAAATTTATGGACTGTTTTGTCTGAGGAATATTGCCTTGAACAGTCTTGGAAGTTTGAAATTTTGAGAAAACAATGGACTGTTTGCCTTATGGACTGTAGTCGTGAGAGGCTGTTGGACTCTTGAAATTCAAAGAAAATATGGACTGTTGTTTCTTATCACTTTGAAGTGTTGCACTTTGATACATGGACGGTTCTTTCTGATAAACTGTTGATTTGCTCCAGGAAGTGAACGAGTGAGTTTGGGACAATCTGTGGACTATTTAAATGTTGAACCGTTAAAAGAACTGTAGCACGAGAAAAAAAAAAAAACACCAAAAGGACTGAAAGACTCTTGTGTTAAAAGAGAATGGTAATGTCGAGACGACATTTAATTTTGGAGGGGAGTGTGTGATAGATTGAAATATGCATTTAAATTCATAATATGCAATTAAATTCATAAATTCAAAAACAGTAAAAATATTTTACATATGATCTTGTGAATGTTTAAAACTTTATAGAATGTACATATGTAATTTGTTTATCATTTTGAGTTCATCTGTGATCTATTAGTTGGGCACATTTAAGGTGTGTGATCGATTGCTCTGGCCTGCTGGAACACTAGGGGGAGATCTCGCGGGTTTCTTCATTCTACATAAAGTTCACAGTGGGGAAACAACCACGAGATTTATGTTTGTTCATCTCCCTCTTTTCAGGTATTCTAATGATAAACTGTTATAAGGTGTTAATGATATAATGTTTAAGAGTGTGCAGATGTTATAATGATACCGATTGCATTTTGTTAAAGATGTTTTAAAAGTTAATTATTGGTTTAGAGATGTACGAGCTCAGCCATGAGATGGCGCAAGGCCTACATAATGGTGCGAGATCACATGTAGAGTGTTTAATATTTGCGTATTTTGTATTTAATGTTTAATGTTGTTGGTTTAGTGCCAATTGGTTGAATTGCTTTAAAAACATGAATATCTTGAGAAATGTGAAAAGTGAATTACAGAGAATCCAAGATATTGATGTATTTTCAGACGAGATAATTGTTTAAAGAGTATTAACATGTTATTTTGAATTGTATCAGATATTCTCATAAACAGCTATATAATATGTATTAATTAATGTATTATTTATAAATAACTGAAGATCTTATAAGTAAATAAAAATTGTATAATGAATAGCTTATGGTACTCATTGTAAAAATCTGTGAAATGAAAAGAGAAGATCATTGATGCTGTTTTGCAAAGTTTATTGTCAATTGTCATGAACAGATTCTACATAAAGTTCACAGTGGGGAAACAACCACGAGATTTATGTTTGTTTCAGAGGTATAACATAAGCGTAATTTTTTTGTATGTACTTTAGTATAACTAAATGTATGTGTGGCATGCTATAAATTGGTATACTTAAAGTCTGCTAAACTGGAACAACTAATTTTGTACTAAATGCATTTTAGTTGTCCAAAAGCAGTGCTTAAGTTCAACTAAAGTTGTATTAAATATACTTGTTTGTGCTAAAGTGGAACTATTCCTTGTACAATTAAGTAAACTTTAAATGTACTCTTCTATTTAAGATTTAAAATGCATAATTCACTCAACATAAACTTCAAATGTATTTTGTTGACATTAGAATTGCGATTCAATGACATTGTAAGAGTGTTGAACATACATCAATATTATACTGATAACAAACTTTTAGTGATTTTAAAACAACTTGTTGTGTGCTAATGGCATCATTATAGTGTGCTTCAAATAGACTACAATAAAGTAATCTTTATAAATAAAGTTACAGCTTTAGAATATGCCTTTTACAGACAGCTCCAGTATACCAGTAACTTATTTATCCAGTGAACATCAGTGAGACAATGGGAACAGATTTATATGTATATTGAATGCAGGAACCAGTAAGGGCTGGAATCGAACCAGGGTCACGCGGGCCTCTGTCTCACAAGAGTATTCGGCTTACCTGTTGCGCCACCACACATATACTACGGTAAACTGGTGTTGCTCTGTGTTCTCTCTTACAAGTATAAGCGCACAGACATTATTAATGACAAATATTAATGACAGCACAAATTATATGGATTAAAAGACTGTGAATCACCAACAAAAGTATTAATATAGACACCATAGGCACCGATTTATGTTTCTGCCGGTGGGTGCCCAGTGCCTCACATCAAAAGTTCATCAAAGTTGTTCTTAGAAGAAGGTTTTAGTACAACTTTGATTTTTGGTTTTGATCCACTTCAAATGTTGATTACTATATTTACTGATATACTGTCATAAATATTTTAATTCAACTTTATTTGGAGTTCTTCTTTTTGCACAATGCATATTTCTAAATATTAAGCCTAAAATGTGTTTAATATCACTATTAGTAAGGATAGTATGATCACTGTATAATGCAAGATATATACATGTACTAAAGTATACTTGCAATAGTTCCACTTTAACATAATCAAATATTCTTAAGTATATCTTTAGTTGGACCTCAACACAAAAATACTTGTTCCAGTTTAGCAGACTTTAAGTATACCAATTTAGTATACCAAAATTACAATTGCAGGGTGTTTACATTAAGTACATGCAAATGTAAATGCAATTGTAGTACACTTAGCATAAAATAAATGTATTTCAAATAGATTTTAGTATATTTATTTTTCACTAGGGTTATGTGGATTAAAAAAAAAAAAGTCAAAAAAGGACAAGGGCAGTGAGGAAGGGTGGATATGGGCAAAGGAGAAAACATCAAAGTTAGTGACTGCAATAGAAAGACAAGCAATTTCTAGGCTTTATAAAGTGACAGGGATAATGCATTGCATTGTTCATAAGGTGATTATGTTGTTAAATGAGACACTGCAGTCTTGTAAGTACATAATCCGAGGATCTTTGACTGCCATGCAAATGTACCAGATGTCACTGTGCTTGACACAAAGCCAAAAGTACAAATTTTTCTCTTGCTCTTTCACCCCTCCTCTTCTGATACACCTATGTCTGTGTTATAACACAACAATGACTATGAAACATTGTCCTTAATGGCAAATATATGCATGTATGTATATATACAGTGGGTACGTAAAGTATTCAGACCCCCTTAATTTTTTCACTCTTTGTTATATTGCAGCCATTTGCTAAAATCATTTAAGTTCATTTTTTTTCCTCATTAATGTACATACAGCAGCCCATATTGACAGAAAAACAGAACAGAAACAGAATTGTTGACATTTTTGCAGATTTATTAAAAAAGAAAAACGTCCTGGGTTACGAGTGTAACCCTTGTTCCCTGAGTAAGGGAACGAGACGCTACGTCAGTGACGTGATGGGAATCCTCTGCATTTTTGTGTTCGTGAAGCACTATTGTATCCAACCAATGAGAGAACGTGACGTCAGAGGCGGGCGACATCGCGGACCGGAACCTATAAAGCATGCCCAGAAACAAAGAACGCTAGCTTCTGTGATATGTCTGAAGTAAGCGCTCCAGGCATGCTGGAGGTACGGCAACGTGATGTAGCGTCTCGTTCCCTTACTCAGGGAACAAGGGTTACACTCGTAACCCAAGACGTTCCCTTTCGTGGGAACTATCGATGCTACGTCCGTGACGTGATGGGAACGCTGTCCCCACTACGCCGTGCCTCCGAGTGCCTGGCTGCTATCTTGTAACACCAAAGCACCCGGAGTACTACTCACATTAAGATTATAAAATCTGATGAAGGTGTGCTGGGATGACCATCCAGCAGCGCCACAAATATCCGCCAAGGAAACTCCTGACATGTGAGCTCTTGAAGCAGCCATACCTCTAGTTGAGTGTGCCCTAACATCCAAGGGGCATGGACGCCCCAGGGCTTTATACGACAATGAGATGGCCTCAACCACCCATTTACTCATCCTCTGCTTAGACGCTGGGCCCCCTCGACTCGGGGACCCATAACATACAAATAGTTGGTCTGATTTTCTCCACAGGGCAGCTCTGTGAACATAAGCGTCCAATGCCCTCACAGGACACAGCAGATTAAGTTTTTCCTGATCCGGATTAGTAAACGGAGGGGGATAAAAAGCCTCCAAAACGATAGGACCTGGGACCCTAGTGGGGACCTTAGGAATGTAACCAGGCCTTGTATGTAGAAAGGCCTTAACCATGCCTGGTGCAAACTCTAAACATGATGGTGAAAGCGAAAGAGCTTGAAGGTCACCTATCCTTTTCAAGGATGAGATGGCCAGTAAAAACACAGTCTTCAATGTGAGCATTTTATCTGACACATCTTCCAAAGGTTCAAAGGGCGCCTCAGCCAACCCTTGTAACACAATGGCTAAGTCCCAGGTCAGAGATTTTGGGCGTACTGAAGGCCTCAGCCTCAGTGCGCAACGAAGGAAGCGAACAACTAAGGGGTCTCGACCTACCGAGACACCACCCATAGGAACATGATAGGCTGAAATAGCAGCCACATACACTTTTAATGTGGAGTGAGTTAAGCCTTCTGAAAGCTTTTCTTGGAGGAATTGAAGCACATAGCTGACAGATGAGTGGACCAGGTCCACCCTATGATGGCTACACCATGTAGTGAAAACCTTCCACTTATACATATAAAGCTTCCTTGTAGATGGAGCTCTGGACTGAAGGATGGTCTCCACAACCTCGGTTGGGAGACCAGATTCTATGAGCCTTGCCCCCTCAGCATTACGCGACGACATGAAGTTCCCATCACGGGTCCCTGGGACAGGAACCAAGGCTTTTTCCACATGACCAGAGCACAAAGGCACCGCCGCGTGACTTTGATCATGCAAAAAGGATTTCCCCTCGGAGAAAACCCCTTGGTCCTTAGCCACCACTGTAAGGGTCTCATGTGCAGAAGGCCAAAAGTAACAACGTTGAACGCAGCTGCCATCAGACCCAACAGTCTCTGAAACTGTTTTACAGTGAGTGACCGGCCTAACTTCACCCCATTCACGGCCCCGAGAATGGAAGTCACACGAGCGGGAGTCAATTGCGCCCGCATCGTGATGGAATCCCAGATTACCCCAAGATAGTTGGCAACCTGACTCGGAACCAGCACACTTTTCTTGGCGTTGAGCCTCAGCCCAAGCTTCTTCATGTGCGACAACACAACATCTCGATGTTGAGCTGGCAGACGTTCTGTTTGAGCTAAAATCAACCAATCGTCGATATAGTTCAGCACGCGGATGCCCTGGAGTCTCAGCGGAGCCAAGGCTGCATCCACGCACTTCGTGAACGTGCGGGGTGATAGTGATAGGCCGAAGGGAAGAACCTTGTATTGGTATGCTTCGCCCCCGAAAGCAAACCTGAGGAACTTCCTGTGAGAAGGATGGATGGAAATGTGAAAATATGCGTCCTTTAGATCTATCGCCACAAACCAGTCCTCGGATCTGATCTGTGGAATAATCTGTTTGAGTGTAAGCATCTTGAACTTCAACTTCTTTACAGATCGATTTAGTATACGAAGATCTATGATCGGACGCAACCCCCCATCCTTCTTTGGAACAATGAAGTAGCGGCTGTAAAAGCCCGACATTTTGCTGGGAGAGGGAACCCGTTCTATAGCCCCTTTTTGCAAAAGCGTCGTAACCTCCTGTTCCATTACCAGAGACTGCTCTGGAGCTACCACTGTGTGAATCACTCCACTGAACCTGGGCGGACGAGAACCGAACTGAATTCTGTAACCCTGTTCTACCATGAGCAGCACCCATTTCGAAATATTCGGAAGAAGTTTCCATTCCCCCAAAAATTCTACTAAGGGAACCAGCCTCTCGAGACTGGTCTCTGGTGTTTTTCAGTTTTTCTACTGCCCGGGTCACTACCTCCATAAGCTTCTCATGGGCTGGAGATGAGGATGACGGTCCCTCATCACCACCCTCGACACCTTCAACATTAACCTCCTCGGAAGAAGATATATTCAGTGCCGGTGCCTCCCTTTGCGGGGAAGAAACCGCAGCGCGTGCTTCCACCTCCAAAGGAGAGACACTAGATCTAGCAGGTAAGGGAAGCGATAAGGCAGAGCCCGTCTCTCCCCCCTCTGCTAGATCCATTTGTGAACCCCACGAGTGCAGCCTTCGCTGTGCCTCTGCAGCAGCGGGACCAGACCCGCGGGGAACACTCGCCGCGGCGCCCTCCTCAAAGAGCGCCCGGCGTGAGCGCAGCGCCCTGAGAGTGAGCCGCTCACAGTGCACACAGACAGCCCCCTCAAGAGCTGCCTGTGCGTGCTCAACTCCCAGGCATTTCACACACATCTCGTGTGTATCTCCCTCCACGATGAATCGCGGGCAAGGAGGTGCACACTTAGTGAAACGCTGGCTTTTCTCCGTCATTTTATATATATATATATGTATGTCTTTTATGTGTCTTGTTTCACTTGTTAGAAACTCTTGTCCTCAGACAAAGAGATCACTTTCTGTCGAGATGATAGACAGACAACAGTAAATAAGACAGACAAGATACAAATAGCGCTTACTGAAGACAACAGAAGCTAGCGTTCTTTGTTTCTGGGCATGCTTTATAGGTTCCGGTCCGCGACGTTGCCCGCCTCTGACGTCACGTTCTCTCATTGGTTGGATACAATAGTGCTTCACGAACACAAAAATGCAGATGATTCCCATCACGTCACTGACGTAGCGTCGATAGTTCCCACAAAAGGGAACTGAAATATCACATGGTCCTAAGTATTCAGACCCTTTGCTCAGTATTTAGTAGAAGCACCCTTTTGATCTAATACAGCCATGAGTCTTTTTGGGAAAGATGCAACAAGTTTTTCACACCTGGATTTGGGGATCCTCTGCCATTCCTCCTTGCAGATCCTCTCCAGTTCTATCAGGTTGGATGGTAAATGTTGGTGGATAGCCATTTTTAGGTCTCTCCAGAGATGCTCAATTGGGTTTAAGTCAGGGCTCTGGCTGGGCCATTCAAGAACAGTCACGGAGTTGCTGTGAAGCCACTCCTTCGTTATTTTAGCAGTGTGCTTAGGGTCATTGTCTTGTTGGAAGGTAAACCTTCGGCCCAGTCTGAGGTCATGAGCACTCTGGAGAAGGTTTTCGTCCAGGATATCCCTGTACTTGGCCGCATTCATCTTTCCCTCGATTGCAACCAGTCGTCCTGTCCCTGCAGCTGAAAAACACCCCCACAGCATGATGCTGCCACCACCATGCTTCACTGTCGGGACTGTATTGGACAGGTGATGAGCAGTGCCTGGTTTTCTCCACACATACCACCAAAAAGTTTTATCTTGGTCTCATCAGACCAGAGAATCTTATTTCTCACCATCTTGGAGTCCTCCAGGTGTTTTTTAGCAAACTCCATGTGGGCTTTCATGTGTCTTGCACTGAGGAGAGGCTTCCGTCGGGCCACTCTGCCATAAAGCCCCAACTGGTGGAGGGCTACAGTGATGGTTGACTTTCTACAACTTTCTCCCATCTCCCGACTGCATCTCTGGAGCTCAGCCACAGTGATCTTTGGGTTCTTCTTTACCTCTCTCACCAAGGCTTTTCTCCCCCGATATCTCAGTTTAGCCGGACGGCCAGCTCTAGGAAGGGTTCTGGTCATCCCAAACGTCTTCCATTTAAGGACTATGGAGGCCACTGTGCTCTTAGGAACCTTAAGTGCAGCAGACATTTTTTTGTAACCTTGGCCAGATCCGTGCCTTGCCATAATTCTGTCTCTGAGCTCTTCAGGCAGTTCATTTGACCTCATGATTCTCATTTGCTCTGACATGCACTGTGAACTGTAAGGTCTTATATAGACAGGTGTGTGGCTTTCCTAATCAAGTCCAATCAGTATAATCAAACACAGCTGGACTCAAATGAAGGTGTAGAACCATCTCAAGGATGATCAGAAGAAATGGACAGCACCTGAGTTAAATATATGAGTGTCACAGCAAAGGGTTTGAATACTTAGGATCATGTGATATTTCAGTTTTTCTTTTTTTAATAAATCTGCAAAAATGTCAACAATTCTGTGTTTTTCTGTCAATATGGGGTGCTGTGTGTACAAATGGAAAAAAAGGAAAAAAATGAACTTAAATGATTTTAGCAAATGGCTACAATATAACAAAGAGTGAAAATTTAAGGGGGTCTGAATACTTTCCATACCCACTGTATATATACATACTTTTTTCCCATTTTTTTTTTTTTTTTAATTAAACATTCATTAAACTATCAATGGCAGGTTTTGTGTGACTGTTACTGAAACAACTGTAGCAAATTAGTATTGCTGGCATTGCAAACAATACAGTAACACATTCTGAATTTGTTAGCTATGTATCTTTATAACCAAAAAAAAAGTGAAAGAAACAACATCACACTTTTCCCTTCTCGCTCTCTTGAAAAGTTTGGCAAAAACTTTACTCTCCTATTATCTTTATCTCTCTTCATTCTTTTCTCCCCTGGGAATGTGTACCGAACTCGTCGTCAGAAAGCATTCATTCTCAACGTCTGCCTCACAAGGGAGAGTTCAGTGAACATCTGGTTGCCCCAGGAGACAGTCCAGTGACGTCATGACGTCAACAGAGCACCAGTACAGACTATGTTCCTCCCTGTCCTTACCTCCCTCGCCCACACATACAAACACACACACACCCTCATTCGCGCTTTCTCATTTGCGATGAATACTTAATTTGCAATTAGACCCTTTAATCGAAGGCTGTATGCTTTTCCAGAGAGTATTGTGATTCTGTTAAATTGCTTTTAAGTGTGTTTGATGAGCTGTGTATACACTCTTTAAGCAAAAGGTAATGTGGTTTTTGTCTGTTATCACCATTCTGTATCTTAGTCATTAAAATGTTCAAACAATAGGATTCTCAAAGTCTTTCTGTAACATTTCTGTAGCAAGTGAACCTTTTGTCCTCAATGTTGTTGGAAGCAGGAAAAATGGGCAAGTGCAAGGATTTGAGCGAGTTTGACATAGGCCAAATTGTGATGGCTAGACGACTGGGTCAGAGCATCTCCAAAACTGCAGCTCTTGTGGGGTGTTCTGGGTCTGCAGTGGTCAGTATCTATCAAAAGTGGTCCAAGGAAGGAACAGTGGTGAACCGGTGACAGAGTCATGGGCGGCCAAGGCTCATTGATGCAAGTGGGAAGTGAAGGCTGGCATGTGTGGTCCGATCCAACAGCTGTAATTGCTCAAGAAGTTAATGCTGGTTCTGATAGAAAGATGTCAGAATACACAATGCATCACAGTTTGTTGCGTTTGTGCCCATGCTGACCCCTGTCCACCACCAAAAGTGCCAACAGTGGGCATGTGAGCATCAGAACTGGACCACGGAGCAATGGAAGAAGGTGGCCTGATGAATCACGTTTTTTTTTTTTTTTACAACACGTGGATGGCCGTGTGTTTCGCTTACCTGGGGAATACATGGCACCAGGATGCACTATAGGAAGAAAGCAAGCCGGCGGAGGCAGTGTGATGCTTTGGGCAGTGTTCTGATGGGAAACCTTGGGTCCTGCCATCCATGTGGATGTTTCTTTGATACATACCACCTACCTAAGCATTGTTGCAGACCATGTACACTCTTTCATGGAAACGGTATTCCCTGGTGGCTGTGACCTCTTTTAGCAGGACAATGCGCCCTGCCACAAAGAAAAAATGGTTCAGGAATGGCTTGAGGAGCACAACAATGAGTTTGAGGTGTTTACATTCTATAATACTAATAACATATTACAATATTCCATGCTGTCTCTTAATTAATTTGAGTTCATTAAAGCTGTATGCATAATAATTGCATACTAAGAATTAAAAAAAATAATAATAATAATAATAAAAATAATAATAAAAAAATGTATAAAGTGCATAGCATGTCATACTGCAGGCCATTAACTGCACAAAATTCTAAGGTGAACTCCCCTCAAACATTGTTGGGGACAGCACCATATTTACTTATATCAGTTGATTTTGATTAGATCTATTAGATGTGACTCCCTTCAACAGGTATCACTTTGAACTTTGACAATGTCAAAGCAGAATTCCTAATTTCACAATAAAACTTATGTGATTAAACACATATTACGTGAGAAATAGTCTGTTTTAAAAGTGTGATGTTTAGATCATTTAATTTTGTACTTTTGTCAAATTAATTTCCCACTTGTCACCCTTGTATTACCATCATTCTTAATTGCATTTTGCAGGGTGCAGTTATAATTTTCATATCATTTTTGATTCATCTTAGATTCACTTAATAAAATGAGCTGAAGAGCTATTGGGCACATGGGACGTGACTCCGTGATGAAGTGCCCAGCTATAAGAGTTTTATTTATAATGAAGTTGTGATTGCCTAAATGAGATAATGTTGAAGTTGAATTTCCTATTACTTTTTCACATCAGTTAAAACAGATAGTTTTACTAAACAGAACAATTCACTATAACTATTCAGTGTTTTGTTCGCCTATAATTTGTATACACAACACCTTTGACACAGAATTCATAAATATAGACTATTTTGTGCTTGTCTATGAAGCTGCCCTCAGGCCAGAAAGGAGTATTTTTTTCCACAACCATGAACTTGTGCCCACGATTTTGTAATCTTACACCCCCACTTTACAAACTGCACTTAGTGTTCATTATTTGTACAATCCATGGCCATGAATTTATAAGCTTGCTCTCAGTACTCACATATACACACAGTACCCTCAAATGATCACATTTCTTCTTAGTGGCCAGAGGGAGGATCCATATTTTTCTGACATCCCCAGATGCGTTTCAAAAAGAGTGAGACCACTGGCACATTTTCTGTAGAAAGTGGAGGCACTGTTGAGCTTTCTTCGTTGTGTGGTCCAGGTAAGGTCATTCAGGTTCAGTAAACGAAAAAAGCTGTGCTCTGCTGACAGTTTCTACTGTTGTTCGATCAATGATGCACGCTGATTAGATTGCGGATGGCTCTCTGTCTTCTAAAGAACAGGTTTATTGTCATCTAACACCATTTTTACAGTCTAATCATTACTGCTGATTAGAGCAGTATCTGAGTGCTCATTAAGCCTGATTTGGCCTAATATTGGGTTGTTGTGTTTTTCAACCTCTGCCCCACAGAGCATTAACTGAATATTGGTAAATGGGAATTTCAGATCATTTCAGTTTCTGAGGATATTGAGAGCTGTAGACTACCAACCAACTTTCTTGTTCACTAAAATTAAAAATAACACACACTTACTGAAACTCTACACTCAAGGAGCAAAACCTCAGACCAGATCTGCACAACTATAAGTACACTTTTTGCAAAACATTACACACATTGTTTTGCACAACATTAAACACACTTCTCTACATTAGACACAGAAATCTAACATAATGTCACTTCTTTGCCATTTCAAGACACTGCTTTCCAAAACACCACCTCTATAAACCAACTGATCAAACATGGCTGTCAGGTGTTCAGACACTTAGGTGCTTAACTGTAAACTCAACAATCAGGTGCAAGTACTATAAAAAGGCAAAAGGTGAGTTTATGTGTCTTCAACAAAATGGAAGGCAATGTTGCAGTAAGAGGGAGAGGGAGAAACATCACTGGCCACAGAGCTTTTTTGAATGTCCCGGGACAACGTGGTGGTAACATCACAATGTATGTTGCAATCACGCAGAATGGGGTCCTTCACCAGCATGCCAACTTAGGCCCCTACAACACGGTCCACATATTTACATTTTAGAAAGACTACACAAAATCGTGTAAAAAATAAATTTCATTTATTTTCATTTAAAATCATGCTTTTTTTTTGTCTCCACAAATGTTTTTGTTTGTGTAATATACTGTATTTAAAATATGTTCTGATTTTCAGTGCAAAATGTAACCTTTGGAAAGGCATGGATGTAGTGAATGGTTTTACAATGTGGTGAAAAATAAATATTTTCATCAATGTGCAGTACTGATCTTGTGTGTTTTTGTTTTTGTTTTTTGTCAATATAGTCATGTACGATATCTCTGAAAAAAATGTAACAGAAGTGTTTAAGATTGAGCACAGCAGTGTGTAAATGAATCAAACAGAATCAGAATGTACGAATCATGTATGTTCCATACAGTGTCAACGTTGGGTTTTGTTAAATTAATGTAAAGTTTCTGAATGAAGTGTTTCATTTTGCAAAAGAACTGAGGTGTTCTGCTACTTGTGTGTGTGGATCTGTGAATTGTGTGTAGTGTTTTGACAAAATGAGCCTTGACTTTAAAATTATGCTTAAGGGGGCACTTGTCAATTTTGAGATTTTGTACTTTTTGGCTTTTCATAAAGTGTTTTTTCAGACTGGTGGAAAGAAAACATCCAAAATACACTTCTAAATGTACATTTTATAGCACTTTATCTATTTGTGTCTATAAATTTCAATTACAGTAAATATCTTTAAAGGCCATTTTCTCAAAATTAGTTTTTTCTTCTGCTCTGAGTCAGAAATCTCCACTTCAGCAGAACTTACATGCACCAAACTGTACAGTTTTATTCCTGTCTATATTCTGAAGGTTTTTACAGAGGGATTTGTTGATATATAATTTGCCTGATTTTATACAACATTTTATTCCAAAAAAAAGGGGTGAATATATATATATATATATATATATATATATATATATATATATATATATATATATATATATATATATATATATATTTTTTTTTTATTTTGTTTTTTTTTTCTGGCTGTTGATAGTATTTTCTTGTAAAAACCTTTTAATTTAATATGTCCAAAAAATTAAACGAAAATTTATTATAATTTATTAATATTCAGATTTTTGTTCTAGAAATGTATGCAAATTAATGCATATTTAATTAGATAATGCCTCATTTGCATATTTAAACATAACATTTTAGAAAACTTGTAATACAAAAAATGTTTAATGTAATCAACCATCTGGGGAAGTATGGTCATATCTATTAGTTTTTTTTTTTACCCTATTCACCTGGGGTGTCTCGCCTTAAAGCTGCTGTCCGTAACTTTTTTTGTGTTCAGAATTTACAAAAATTATATAATGAGAATGCACAACAAGAATTTTTGCAACTTTAAGCAATCGTAAAAAACTGTAAATATATTTTGTGTTTTCATTTGCTCAAATAGTTCAAGAAAAACTCCACAATAGAGTTTGCACAACTTTCAAAGGAAGAAGAAAAAAAAAGAGTGACTGATAACGGCAGTCAGAAGAGATAAATATGTAATTTTTACCATCACTTTCACCGCTGCTCACAGCAGCGTTAACTAGGTTTTTGTAATTTGATGCAACGATAATATAATAATAAGTAGGCTACAATGCTATAAATGTAGCTACATACATTTTTTTATGAAAATATTAAAAAAAACTTTGCAGGATTTACGATGATCGTTAAAAAGCGTCATCACAGTCTGTGAAAGGGTCTATGAAGGAAATGTTTGTGGAGCTATGGCAACAATACTCCTGCATTTATGATGTTTTCTCAAGGGACTAAGTTACCGTGACAGAGTGAAGAAAGGTAAATGAAACATGTTACCTCAGTTCTCTTTGGAGGAAATCCAAATATCCATGCAATCCAGATACGTGTCCACTTTTGGGCTTTTCTGACGACAAATCAGAGCAAAACACGCTGCTAGCCATTATTTGTTTATGCTCATGGCACCTTCTGTCAGTTGATAGTCCCGCCATTTCAATGACAGCATGCACACGGTTAAAAGACGGCACGTGACAAATGGTCGAGTAGCAACATGTAGTCTGACATATTTCTTGTCCACGACATGACAAGATTTTAGGACTCAAAGTCGTATAATCTGACACACTGACTATCGTGACCAACAAAAATATTGTTTGAACCCGGCATAAGAAAAGTTGTTCAATTCTAAATTTTGCTCCACTCTGTTAGAGAATTATGAATATTCAGTTTTTAGTCAAGTTATTTAGACAATTTTTGTACATACATTTACTATCACAATTACTGCAATACTGAATAAAAAATCTTGTTAGTTTTATAAACAATAAAGCACACTTATGGGCCACAAAATGGTACATTATTTGTCTGTTTCTTTCCAACTCGCTCATGCATCGTTCTTTCTTTCTCCCAGTTGTATTTATGTGACTCTGGGCATAATAATGGCTTTCAGACTTTCCTCTCAGGATCGCTGGTGGCTTGGTGTGGTACAGTCTTCTGCTTTTTTTTCTTTCTTTCTTTCTTTTTTCCCCCACCATTCTACAGTAAAGCCCCACTAGGGCCTTCCAAGCACATCTCCTCTGGCCGGGAATAGCGTGCCTGCTTAACCTGGATAAGACGGCTGGGGAGCGTTCACGCCTCAACCAATGTATAATAGTGCTTCCAATGATGCCCCTAGTTGACTCCCTTTCACTCTGTGCCCCCCCCCCCCTCTTTCTTTTCAGATGGCTGGTTAGGCATTCACAGCCTTGTAATGAATTCAGGCACACTACAGGCCAAGAGAAATGAAGGGACGGTGCTGAACACAACAGACTTGGGTAGAGGCAAACAAAACAACAGAGAAAAGAAAAAATGCTCAGTTTAAGTTTAGAGAAGCCATGCCATCTGCATTCTAGCATAAAATACGAGTCTTGTGTTTGTTTTGATATATTTTGCTCTCTCAAGGCAAGCACTGGCCACTTTCAGAAACATTGCTCTTTTGCCTGCAAGGCTTGTACCCTGTAGGCTTGTAATGAGATGGGTGATTCTTTCCTAGTCTTATATAATGAGAACCTGGAGGCATTATCATACAACTGTGTGTGTGTGTGTGTGTGTGTGTGTGTGTGTGTGTGTGTGTGTGTGTGTGTGTGTGTGTGTGTGTGTGTATGCACATGTCAGCGTTCTACCTGTATCTTAGATTTCCCATCATGCTTTGCTGCTGCCCACAGTGCTGCAGGGCTCAGTTGAGATTTAGAATGTTGGAATTGGATTTTCTAGGCTTCACAGGTAATGAAAAGCAACACTCCCACTACTCTTCCTCTGTGATTTCCCAAAGTATACTCCACTATTGCCGCTGATTCCCCCCCTTTCTTTTCTTATATAGCATTGGATCATTTATATCAACTCATTTAACTAGGGAATGCATATATGTCTCAGAAGGCTTTTTTTACACACACACACACGCATGCACGCACACACACACACACACACACACACACACACACACACACACACACACACACATGTTTGTTTTTGTGAATTGTGGGGACTTTCCATAGACTTCAATGCATTTTACACTGAACAAACTGTACATTCTATCCCCCTACCCTGCCCCTACCCCTAAACCTAACCCTCACAGGAAACTGTGCAAACTTTTACTTTTTCACAAAAACTCATTCTATATGATTTATAAACCCATTTACATTGTGGGGACCGCTGGCTGGTCCCCACGATGTAGGTGAACTCAGGTTTATATTACATCATGGGGACATTTGGTCCCCACAATGTAATATAAACAAAAGCACACACACACACACACACACACACACATATGTACTGAGCTCTGTATATATTCCCTATATAGCCCCCATTCAGCGTAGCTAATGTTGCCCACACAGACCTCCACCCCACTGTCTTTTATATTTTTAAGCCTGATGGGAAATTGATAGATGACAAAATAAAGGGTCCCTCATTGACGCTCTTGTGTTTGGGTTAACCCTTGTTAACAGTTATAATCCCTCATTTTTTTTATTTTTTTTTTCCCTGCATTGCCTCCAGCTGTTTGAGTGAGCTAGACAAAATGACTGAAATAAACTTATGAATAAGTAGTTGTTTTATATCATGTCTATCCATTTTTCATTCATTGACATGACTGTGTGTTTATGATGAACTGCTCTAGGGTTTTGCAAGTAAATTTCTGTTTTATTTTTTCAACATAAATGTGAAAGTTGTTAAACATGACAAATAAAACCAACAAATATTCTGTAAATAATGGAAAGCATTACTGAATGGTTAGTATTGAGTTACTAAATCAAATAATAATTAAAATACACTATAGCTCAAAAAAGTTTTTTTTAAAAATATCCTAAGTGTCTTATGTTCACCAATGCTACATTATTTTTTCAGTAATACTGTCAAATACAATATTACAACTCCATTACTCCAGACCTTAGATTTGGTGCTCAAGTAACATTGCTTATTAATATCAGTATTGCATTTCAGCATTTTTATTATTATTATTTTTCTTTTTTTTTTCTTTTTTTTTTTCTTGATTTTAATTGTTTGTTTTATGTATTATTGTGCTTTGTGACCGTGAATTTTAATGTATTATTTAATGTATTTATGTATTGTATTGATATTATATATATATATATAAATATATATACTATTTATTTTATTGAATATAACAATATTTGTCTGCATGAAAGGTCATTCCTGCAAGCATGACCATCACTGGAAGCAAAGAAGTTAGTACTGTAGTTCTAGATAAGTTGGTACCATTAATGTGGAGTGAGGGAAGTAATACTCAACCTGGATGCTTCCTTACCAAAATGACAAGAAGGTGCCCATGTTGTGTAAATCACTTCTAGAGGCGTCCAAGAAATGGGCTGTGGATGGGACACCTGCACTAACATGAGACTTATTGCAAATGAAGAAAAGGAAGGTGTTTATTGGAGACTGTCAGGA
The DNA here is from genome assembly GCF_024489055.1 of Chanodichthys erythropterus. Classification (NCBI taxonomy): domain Eukaryota; kingdom Metazoa; phylum Chordata; class Actinopteri; order Cypriniformes; family Xenocyprididae; genus Chanodichthys; species Chanodichthys erythropterus. Next base: position 17,000,146 of record NC_090231.1, on the reverse strand, counting down.
GTGATATCCTTTTGGAAAGGATAGGAAATAGGACTGAGTGAGCAGCAGGTTGCACGATGGGCAGTAAAAAGCTGCAGTCCATTCTGATCAGTACAGGAGATGGATCAGGTAGTAGCAAGTCTCGAATGAATGAACTGCTGATGCTGCAGTGGTTTTCAATTCTTCAATGGTAAGACATGATTAAGAATAAGTGAGCAATAATGATGGAGCCGAGATCTGGGGGGTGGGGTATTCAGGTTTCAAGAGACTAGAGGTCAAGGGTCATAAAGGGATTTTTATGGTGAGGTAGTACAGTATGTAGCAGTGAGGTGTGTTTCTGAAGGACCGTGGCGAGTTGGAAAGAGGGTATAAGGAGTAATAAGACAGGGTCGCAGTAAGAGTATTGGAGGGGTCGAGTTGATCCTTGTAAACACAAGGTCAAGTTTTTTAATGTTTTAATGTGGGGGAAGTTTTTATAATTGCCTCATTAAATGTATCTGTGCTATCTATGTCAATTATTAAATCATTAAATCAATCAGAATACTATAAACTGTTAACAATAAAGTTTGATCAACATCAACAAAAGCCATATTCACATTTCAAAAAGGTGGAACAGAAGCTGCATCTGACATGGCATTTTTATTTATTTACCCAGACTGTTTAATGCTGCTCAAAGGTGGTACAAATGAATTTACTCAGCAATTTCATATTTTCTTGAGATTAATGTAGGGGAAAAAAACATTATAGTCAATTATTGCATTTGATCCTGCACTTTAAACATGACAAACATAATCAGTAGCCGATAGTTTAATGTCATGCTTTGCTGGCTTATTTTGAATTTGTGTATTTTTGTTCATTTTAGTGGCATTTTTGGCACAAAGCCCTATAATTTCCAACTCCTTTGAGAAGTAGAAGTGTGATCATAGTTAACAAAAACTAAAATGAAATTATTTTTTATTTTATTTTATTTTATTGATACATGCTATATTAGAACAAAAATTAAACCTTTAAAACTTGCCTCCATTGGGCATCACTAGGCCCTTTTTAGCATTTAGATTTGTTGGTTTAATATAAAAATGTAAGTAGATTTAGCTTGTCTGCCTTAATGCAAACAACAATGACAGACTGTGCCGAGAATGCGATAAACACGATAACACGATACAAATTTGTATTGCAGTTAGTGGATATATCAGCTCTGGCAGCCCTGAAATATTAAAACTAAAGCTAAAATAAAAACTACAATTCAAACTCTGGAGAGAGAGAAAAAAATAAATAAATAAATAAAATAAACTAAAATTAACAAATTACAGAAAAGTGAAAACTAAAGTAAATCAATAAATAAAATCAAAACTATTATACGTTTTATATCCTAAGTTTCTTCACTACTACATGTCAATGACACTTCTCACAAGTCATGCACATTCACACTGAAAGGGATAGTTCACCCAAAAAATAAAAACCATCATCATTTATTCACGCTTATGTCAATCCAAACCCATGAAGATATTTGTGTTCAGATGATGCTGAGTCCAAGTCTTCTGATAAGATATGATCTAGTATGAACAGAATTAATTAAGGCTTTTATTCACAAACATTGCACATAAATGCACATAGCTCAACAGTGCATGCTTGAGGCATGATATTGAACTTCATTGAGTGTGTCTCTTTACTCCAAGAAGACTTGGATTAAACAACTCGATTCACATGGATTACTTTTGTCGTTTTGTACTTTTTGAAGCACAACAATTTTGATTGCGCTGATTTTAAATGGATAAAATAAAAATAAGACAAAAATATTAAAAACATCTTCATATGTGTTCCAAAGATGAGCGAAAGTCTTATGAGTTTGGAACGACAAAAATAAAAAGGTGAACTATTCCTTTAAAAACTTCTGGAAAACCATACGGGACTATTGCAATTGAAGTATATAGTCTGAAGTCTGTACAGGGAAGCAAGACTGCAATGCAATCAAATAAAAAGGACCAACATCACACTTCTTTTGGTCTTGCTCGCTCTATCTATAGCTGCCCTCCTTGAATTTAAGGCTCAGAACCCTCACATCTCTCCCTGCCATGATCAACAGAAAATGTACACTAACTCCTTTATCACATCTCTTTTTAATAAAATTCTGTTTTCAGTTACCTTTTCTGGTGGTAATAGCACACCATTAATTCCAGCAGGCAAACAGCATACTACTTTGTGAAGCAGTTTAAAATTTGTCTAATTTACATAGACAAGAGGTGTGTTTGCGGTGTAAATGCTTTAATTTATTTATTTATTTATTTAAATTAATACTTAATTTAAATCCTCACAGTTCAACACTATTTCAGATAGTGGTTGGTCAAGCTGGACTGCAGGTGGTAAAAAGGATGCTGATTTCAGAGCTGAAAAACTAGTCACCAGAGAGGAGCAACTATTTAGTGAATTCGACTTTCATCCAGAAAAGAATTTTTTTTTTTTTTTTAATTTCCAAACCTCAGCAATACACACACACACACACACACACACACACACACACACATTGATTTCCTATCAGTAGTGTTGAGATAGCTCTAATCCTGTGTGCTTTCAGTATTTGTCTCCAATCAGATAGTACCTCCCTCTGAATACCAAGAGGTAGCTGATTTTGTCTGTGTGTGTGTCCAGACAATTATCAGCCATCACTTCCCCATCAGCCTCAGACAGAGTTCTTTCCCAGTGCTACTAATTACTGGCCACTATAAGACAATAGCCCATATGAGCACTGTCATCCTAAAGATCACTCTGCGTTCCACCACCATGGCTCAAGTTGGAGGCAATGTCTTCCTCACTTAACGAATACTAAGGGAGCCATTTGCACAGCATACATGATTGGTTTATTATAATATGCTGAGACAAGTCTGAATGGCACTAATGGGAGCCTGTAAAAAAGTGGTGTCAATCTGGCTCACGACGGTTCACTGAGCATCATATTAGTGAGTAAATGAGAGAACGGGAGAGCGAGAGGGACTTTTTCAACCCCATAAGTAGGTCTTTTCTCTCAGCTTCACAAAATCGTAAGGGAGAAGCCATTTTAAATGAGCTACACCGCGGCGCTTCAAAAACAGCCTAACCTTGGGTGACTAATGGGAAACTGAGGCCACCGTTTTTGCAGGCTTCTAAAACTCTGTAAACATTTATTTATATCTTCCGTGTCCTATTTGCACAATATAAACAATGAATGCTAATGGTTTTTACGATTTTTATTTCATATAACATTGTGTCACCTTGTTTTGCATAGCAACTCAAATAAATTAAAATTATAAAATGGTTCTTCTCAAAATATACAGTACTACCTTCAGGTTCAATTATTTAACATTAGTTAATGCACAATATCATGAACAAACAAAAAAAAAAACAATTTTAACAATTTATTAAATTAAGTTGATTCTAAAATGTTCTATTGATCATTGTTAAATCATGTTTGTACATAATAATGTTATGCAATATTAGAAATTTACTACTATTGAATAAATTACCATTAACCAAGATTAGTGAATGCTGTAAAAGTACTGTTTAGTGTTATTGCTTTGGTGAAAATGGCAAGGAGACATTAAAGCTTGTCTAAGATTTATAAATGACCCTCGTTACAAATTTGGGAAGACAATTGGCACATTGCATTTTCTAATGCACTTTATAAGTGATCCAAACTCACCATTTGTAGAGAGAATCAACAATTTCTCTCCATCTTTGGCTCTATTAGGGAAGATCATTCAATGTATTGTTTGTCTGATCACATTGACATCAAAACTGGGGGAATAAAATTAAAAAAATTCATACATAGTCAGTTCCCTTTTGTGGGAACTATCGACACTGCGTGACAACGCATTGGGAACCTTCTGCATGATGTCGTCACTGAAGCACATGTATCTAGCCAATCGCGTAGTGAGACGTCAGAGACGGGTGGCGTTACGGACCAGGAAACTATAAAGCACACCCGGATGTAGAGCACGCTAGCTTCTGTGTCTTCAGCAAGCGCTCTATGTTATCTTGTGTGTCTTATTTGGTGTTGTTTGTCTCGCTATTATTGCCACAAACGTTATCTCTTCGTCTGAGGACAAGAGTTTTGCAGTTTTGCAGTTACACAACACATATATATTGTGAATAAGACACAAGTTAAAATGGCGGAAGGCAGACATTTCAGGCAGTGTGTTCACCCATGCACACGCTACATTCCTGATGGGGATACCCATGAGATGTGTGTTGTCTGCCTGGGGGTTGAGCATGCACAGGCAGCTCTCGAGGGGGCTGTCTGTGTCCACTGTGAAAAGCTCACCCTCAGAGTTTTAAGATCACGCCGGGCACTCTTTAATAATAAAGATGGTGCTTCGGATGGTGTTCCCCGTGGATCGGGTCCCACTGTCGCCGAGGCACAGCGGCGGCTTCATTCGTGTGGTTTGCAAATGGAGCTGCCAGAGGGGGTTGAGACGGGCTCAGCCTTATCTCGCCCTTTACCTGCCAGCCCATGTGCCTCTTCTCAGGCGGCGGAAGCACGTGTAGCGGTCCCCCCCCCCAGAGAGAGGCACCAGCACTTCGCCTCTCTTCGTCCGAGGAGGTTGATGTGGTGAGCGTTGGGGAAGAGGAACCGTCATCCACTTCCCCAGCATATGAGGAGCTCCTGGAGGTAGTGACCAGGGCTGTGGCCAAATTAAAAATCGACTGACCAGCAGAGCGGGCAGACACAAGACCTAAGAGTAAACTGTATGAGTGCTTTCTGCCCGCTCGGTCACTACCCCAGCGTCGGGGTTTGCCTTTCTTTCCCGACCTCCACTCCGAGGTGTCGAGGTCATGGAAAAGGCCTGCTTCATATCGTGTGTTCAGCCCCCAGACCTCAGTGTACAGTAATATCATGGGGCTGAAACAACAAGGCTATGCAGTGATGCCTCGGGTGGAAGAGACGCTTGCGGGCTATCTCTCCGCTGAAAACCCCGACGTTGGCAAAGCTTACGCGGCGTCAGGTCAGGCGGCGGCATGTTTGCACACCATGTCGCTTTTACAAGCATATCAAGCTAACCTGCTGGGGGAAGTTGAAAACAGCGGGGAGGCCACGTATGAGTGCATCGAGGAAATCAGGATGGCAACTGACCTGGCTCTCCGTGCCACCAAAGAGACGGCAAAAGAAATCGGCCACTCTATGGCAGCATTGGTGGCTACGGAGTGGCACTTGTGTCTGAACTTCTTGGACACAAGGGAGTGTGACAAAGCCTCCCTTATGGACGTGCCACTGTCTCCTGTGGGCCTCTTCGGCGACACTGTTACAACTGTCGCCGAGAGGTTCCAGGAGGCTTAGAAACAGTCTGCGGCATTCCAGAGGTTCATCCCCCGCAGACCTAGAAATCCCCCCGAGGCTGTTGAGCGGGAGCAGCCTCGGCTGTCGACGAGCTCCTCAGTGCACCACAGAGCACAAAAAATCAGCGTGGCCGCCCGTGCTCCCCCGCAGAGAGCTTGGGGATCGGGTCAGCCCACTCAGCCGAAGCCTTCTAGGGGCAAAACGACACTTTTGCTAAAAGGAGCTATAGAAAGGGTTCCTCCTCCCAGCAATCAGTCAGGGTTTTACAGCTGTTATTTCATTGTTCCAAAAAAGGATGGAGGTCTATGACCTATCATAGATTTACGTCTGCTAAATCGCTCAATACAATAGCTCAAGTTCAAGATGCTGACACTCAAACAGATTATACCACAGATCAGATCCGAGGAGTGGTTTGTGGCAATAGACCTGAAAGATGCGTACTTTCATGTGTCCATCCATCCTTCTCACAGGAAGTTCCTCAGGTTTGCTTTCGGGGGCGAAGCTTTCCAGTACAGGGTTCTTCCGTTTCGCCTATCATTATCACCCCGCACATCCGCGTGGATGCAGCTCTAGCTCCATTGAGGATCCAGGGCATTCGCATACTGAATTATATTGACGATTGGTTGATTCTAGCTCAGTCAGAGCAACTAGCAGTTCAACATCGAGATGTTGTTCTGTCCCATATGAAGAGGCTTGGGCTGAGGCTCAATGCCAAAAAGAGTGTGCTAGTTCCAGTTCAATCTACCTATTATCTGGGTGTAGTGTGGGACTGCACATCTGTCTTCTGTTCGGGTGAGTGCCATTCTTATGGCTATAAAAGGGGTGAAGTTAGGCAAGTCATTCACTGTAAAATAGTTCCAGAAACTGCTGGGTCTGATGGCAGCTGCGTCCAACGTAATACCTTTTAGCCTTCTGCACATGAGACCCCTACAGTGGTGGCTCAGGACCAGGGGGTTCTCCCCAAGGGGAAATCCCTTCCGCATGATCAAGGTTTCAAAACGATGTCTTCGTTCTCTGACCATGTGGAAAGACCCCCGGTTCCTGTCCCAGGGACCCATGTTGGGGGCCACTGTTCGTCGCGTAATGCTTACGACAGACGCCTCCCTCACGGGCTTGGGAGCGATCATGAGTGGTCGCTCAGCTCAGGGTCTATGGGAAGACCATCAGCTCTCTTGGCACATAAATCGGCTATAGATGATGGCAGTGTTCCTAGCATTAAAACACTTTCTCCCAGATCTGAGAGGTTACCATATGTACCATATATATATATAAATATTCAGGGGGGTCTGCGGTCTCGCTGACTATATTACTTGGCCCGTCAGATCCTCCCATGGTCTCAAGGGAAGCTGCTCTCGCTGAGGGCAGCTTACATCCCGGGACATCAAAATGTGGGAGCAGATGCCCTGTCGAGGCAGGGGCCAAGGCCCGGGGAGTGGAGACTCCACCCAGAAGTGGTGGATCTCCTATGGAAAAATTTCGGTTGAGTGGAAGTCGACTTTTTGCTTTGGGAGAGTCAACCCAATGTCCGCTCTGGTACTCCCTAACACATCCAGCACCTCTGGGTCTGGATGCTATGGTACAGACGTGGCCGAGGATGCGCCTGTACGCATTTCCTCTGATCGCCCTGCTCCTGGGAGTTCTGGAAAAAGTACGCCGAGAAGGGGCCAACCTAATACTGGTAGCCCCATTCTGGCCAACCAGGATATGGTTTTCAGACCTAGTGTCATTACTCAACGGCTCCCCAATGGAGCTTCCTCTCAGACAGGACCTCCTGTCTCAAGCGGGCAGCACGATTATACATCCCCGCCCAGAACGACTGAAACTATGGGCTTGGCTTCTGAGGGGGCCAGGCTCGTAGATGCTGGCTCGTAGTGGCACACTGAGGTTGAGGCTTCCAGTGTGCACAAGGGTTCCGGCCTGGGACTTTGCCGTGGTCTTACAGGGGTTAGCTGAGGCTCCCTTTGAACCACTAGAGGAGGTTCCTGAGAGGTTCCTCACTCTTAAAACGATTATTTTATTGGCCGAATCACTTATCACTTCTCTGAATCAGATAGGAGACTTACAAGCACTTTCTGTTGTTCCTTCGTTTCTTGAATTTGCTCCAGGAATGGTGAAAGCATTCCTGTATCCTAGACCGGGTTATGTCTCAAAGGTCTCTACCAATGTCCCAGGCCCCATTGTGCTTCAGGGCTTCTATACTCCTCCATTTGAATCTGCGGATCAGAAAAAATTGAATCTGCTGTGCCCAGTAAGGGCTTTGGATGCTTATGTCCACAGAGCTGCCCTGTGGTGTAAGTCAGATCAATTGTTTGTCTGTTATGTGTCCCCTAAATAAGGGGGCCCAGCATCGAAGCAGAGAATGAGCAAGTGGGTGGTCGAGGCCATCTCACTTGTCTATGAAGCGGCCGGACAGCCTTCTCCTTTGAATGTTCGCACCCATTTGACTAGGGGTATGGTGGCATCAAAAGCTTTGATGTCAGGAGTATCCATGGGTGATATATGTGATGCAGCTGGATGGTCATGTCAAGTCAAGTCACCTTTATTTATATAGCGCTTTTTATAATGCAGATTGTGTCAAAGCAGCTTTACATTGATAACTGGTACATAATTTGGCTGCACAGCAGCTCTTAAATTATAGTTTCAATGCAGGAAGATCAGAAGCACTGTTGAATAAATGTCAAGAATACAATTGAATATCAAATGTCAAGTGTCCCCAACTAAGCAAGCTAAAGGCAACAGCGGCAAGGAACCCAAACTCCATCAGGTGACATCAGGTGGCAAACAAGTGGCAAATAGGTGTTAAAATGGACAAGAAAAAAAACCTTGGGAGAAACCAGGCTTAGTCGGGGGACCAGTTCTCCTCTGGCGAACAGTGCTTTATTACAATCAGGTTGCTATCATAAGTCTGATAGGATCGCAACAATCAAAATATTTATTTCAGTTCCATCCAGTTGAGGATCGTATTCATCACGCCGGTATGGACGGTTTGTTGAGGAACTGTGCTACTGGCTGTCATGTCAATGAGGCCTTCACAATGGATGATCCAGTTGACTCGATCTCTGCTGATACTTCAGGGCTGCGTTGTGGTCATGTCCAGTTGTCGATCGTTTTCATCATGCCGGTATGGACGGTCTGTTGAGGAACTGTGGCACTGGCTGTCGTGTTGATGATGTCTTCACAATGGATTATCTAGTTGACTCGATCTCTGCTGATACTTCAGGGCTGTGTTGTGGTCGTGTCATGGCACCGGTCCTTGGTCTCAGCTGGATACGGCCCAGATCCGGTTGACTACGGTAAACCTCGGGATAAACAGAAAGACTAATATTAGCATAGATGCCATTCTTTTTCTGATGTAACGAGTACATCTGGTGTTATAGGAAGTGTTCCCAGTTCTGGCTGACCTAATTTATGCAGCCTAATAATCCTTTAACGGATTTGAAAATATAAACTGATAATGTGTTATGTGTATGTAAGGTTAAAGATATGCGTTTTTAGTCTAGATTTAAACTGACAGAGTGTGTCTGCATCCCGAACAAAGCTGGGAAGATTGTTCCAGAGTTTAGGTGCCAAATAGGAGAAGGATCTACGGCCTGCAGTTGATTTTGATATTCTAGGTATTATCAGCTGGCCTGAATTCTGAGATCGCAATAAACGTGAAGGACTATAATGTATTAAGAGCTCACTTAGGTACTGGGGAGCTAAACCATTTAGTGCTTTGTAAGTAATTAGCAAGATTTTAAAATCTATACGATGTTTAACAGGAATGCCAGCACACATTTATTAAGTATTATAACCTTGTTATCGGCTCCACTCCGGGGTCCTCTGTTTGGTCAAGATAACTTCGACAAGTGTTTGAGCTACGGCTCAGTTGGGATTGCGTTCCCAATGCGTTGTCACGCAGCGTCGATAGTTCCCACGAAAGGGAACGTCTCAGGTTACAGATGTAACCCTGGTTCCCTGAGTAGGGAACGAGACACTGCGTCTCTTGCCGTACCCCTGCACACTTGCGAGTGCTTGCTTCAGACTTATTCAGAAGTTAGCGTGCTCTGCATCTGGGTGTGCAGTTTCCTGGTCCGTGACGTCACCCGTCTCTGACGTCTCGCTACGCGATTGGCTAGATACATGAGTGCTTCAGTGGCGACATCACGCAGAAGGTTCCCAATGTGTTGTCACACAGCGTCTCGTTCCCTACTCAGGGAACCAGGGTTACATCTGTAACCTGAGACGTTTTTCATAATAATCAGATGTCTTATATTTATTAGCGTTTTCTTGTATATGTGAACACAGTCAATATATACAGTAACCCGAGTATTCATGGTGTAGATCATCCAGCAGTGGAATTAGACAGAGGACTATCATAAGAAAGTAACCATTGGTGAAGTGCTTTAGGCAGAATCGAGTAGATTAAACCTCACAGTAGGGCAAGAAACACAAACTACAATACACACTGGATTCAGAGCTCTGTTCTCTGATAAAACAAGTGTGACACTAGTGTTGTTGAAAGCAAAATAAATCCTTGGTCACTGAGGGTCATAGAGGAAACAATTTAATATGGTCCACAGACAGCCTAGTTCTCCCTTTTCTTGAGAGAAATTGAGAGTGAGTTTTATCCTTTAGACAGTTACAAACAGTGAGTAAGAGTTTTGAATCTTAAAACATCAAGCAGGAACTGAATGAAGTGAGTGGAAAGACATTGACAATGTTATCAGAGAGGTAATGAGAATGTGAAAAACAGAAAAGAGCACCATCATAAAGACAACATCCCAGCAAAGTGAGTTTAGAAGCATCCCCAGAACCTCTTAAATTAAAAGAACATCCCTCCAAAGTATGACTGATGGCACATGTAATTTAATAAAAGTGTCAGGCTGAACAAATCTATGGCAGGGAAGAGAATTAATAATTTAAGCCTGTGAATCTTCACCGAGAGTGAGAGATGAGGAAGGAGAGGAGCAAGAGAGGGGGGAGAGAGAGAGTGAGGAAAGACAATTTGAGGGAGTGAAATGGAAAACAAAACTGCACTTCTTTCATAGCAGAGAACTTGCTTTACTTTGTTTGCTTGAATGAAGTTTGGGTTACTTGTCAATGTGGCAGACAGGTGGATATCTGTGTCCATCCAAACTCAGACATGATGTGTTGATATAGCCTGTTGCTGAGTGATTGATATATGAACAGGTGTGACATCATCCAGGCATCTGAGGTAGATATCTGTAAACTTTATAGCTGGATGAGATGATGGTGTTGCAGAGAGTAATAAGAGTAAGTGTATGTTACTTAATATATGTGTTATTCAGATACTATTCATGTAATGCTCTTTTTAAAGTCAACTGTCATTTGCAATGATAAATTGATGTTGACTAGACAGGAGAAAGTTCTACGAGGAACAGAGGGATTTTCATTTAGTGGTCTGCTACTGACAGCTGATCCCTTTACCCTGCAAGCCTTTGTTATGTTCACTGTGGCCAAACACATCCAAAGTGTATCTATGTATAGAGAGTGAAACCATTGACTTGGATATTACACTCTTATATGCAATACATAACTTAAGACAGGAAAATGTTTCTGTGCTTGTCTGGTGGAATTTATCAAATTACAAAAGTCAAAATATTCTAAGGTGCATTCTAGCAAAATTTCATTTGTTCAACATAGAGAATATGCAAGACTGACTTAAACCCACATTGTGAAATCTGTGCTTGAAATCTATCACTGTCACGCAAAATCCCCATTTGTGTGAATTCCTATTGAAATGACTTACCGTTGCCTGCAAATTTTCACAGAACAACGTTAAATGTGACCGCAGTAGGTGTGTAGAATATACTGGTGCCATATCAGAACAAATGGTCCTGGGAAAACTAGGTTGCTGCTGGAAGAGATGTTAGTGATGCCAGCAGGGGGTGCTCACCCTGTAGTCTGTGTGGGTCCTAATGCCCCAGTATAGTGATGGGAACACTATACTGTCAAAAAGCACCGTCCTTCGGATGAGACGTTAAACTGAGGTCCTGACTCTCTGTGGTCTTTTAAAATCCCAGGATGTCCTTTGAAAAGAGTAGGGGTGTAACCCCGGCATCCTTGCCAAATTTTCCCATTGGCCGCTGTCCATCATGGCCTCCTAATCATCCCCATATACTAATTGGCTTCATCACTCTGTCTCCTCTCCACCAATAAGTTGGTGTGTGGTGAGCACTCTGACACAATATGGTTGGTTGTACAAACCCAATTCCAAAAAAGTTGGGACACTGTACAAATTGTGAATAAAAACAGAATGCAATGATGTGGAAGTTTCAAATTTTATTCAATATTCAATATATATTTCAATATTTTATTCAGAATACAACATTAAACTGAGAAAATGTATAATTTTAAGGGGAAAAAATAAGTTGATTTTAAATTTCATGGCATCAACACATCTCAAAAAAGTTGGGACAAGGCCATGTTTACCATCCCCTCTTCTTTTTATAACAGTCTGCAAACGTCTGGGGACCGGACAGACAAGTTGCTCAAGTTTAGGAATAGGAATGTTGTCCCTTTCTTGTCTAATACAGGCTTCTAGTTGCTCAACTGTCTTAGGTCTTCTTTGTCGCATCTTCCTCTTTATGATGTGCCAAATGTTTTCTATGGGTGAAAGATCTGGACTGCAGGCGGGCCATTTCAGTACCCGGATCCTTCTTCTATGCAGCCATGATGTTTTAACTGATGCAGTATATGGTCTGGCATTATCATGTTGGAAAATGCAAGGTATTCCGTGAAAGACACAACGTCTGGATGGGAGCATATGTTGTTCTAGAACTTGGATATACCTTTCAGCATTGATGGTGCCTTTCCAGATGTGTAAGCTGCCCATGCCACACGCACTCATGCAACCCCATACCATCATAGATGCAGGCTTCTGAACTGAGCGCTGATAACAACTTGGGTTGTCCTTGTCCTCTTTAGTCCGGATGACATGGCGTCCCAGTTTTCCAAATAGAACTTCAAATTTTGATTCGTCTGACCACAGAATAGTTTTCCACTTTGCCATAGTCCATTTTAAATGAGCCTTGGCCCAGAGAAAACACCTGCGCTTCTGGATCATGTTTAGATATGGCTTCTTTTTTGACCTATAGAGTTTTAGCCGGCAACGGCGAATGGCACGGTGGATTGTGTTCACCGACAATGATTTCTGGAAGTATTCCTGAGCCCATGTTGTGATTTCCATTACAGTGGCATTCCTGTATGTGATGCAGTGCCGTCTAAGGGCCTGAAGATCACGGGCATCCAGTATGGTTTTCCAGCCTTGACCCTTACGCACAGAGATTGTTCCAGATTCTCTGAATCTTTGGATGATATTATGCACTGTAGATGATGATAACTTCAAACTCTTTGCAATTGTTCTCTGAGAAACTCCTTTCTGATATTGCTCCACTATTTTTTGCCGCAGCATTGGGGGAATTGGTGATTCTCTGCCCATCTTGACTTCTGAGAGACACTGCCACTCTGAGAGGCTCTTTTTATACCCAATCATGTTGCCAATTGACCTAATAAGTTGCAAATTGGTCCTCCAGCTGTTCCTTATGTGTACATTTAACTTTTCCAGCCTCTTATTGCTACCTGTCCCAACTTTTTTGGAATGTGTAGCTCTCATGAAATCCAAAATGAGCCAATATTTGGCATTTCAAAATGTCTCACTTTCAACATTTGATATGTTATCTATAGTCTATTGTGAATAAAATATAAGTTTATGAGATTTGTAAATTATTGCATTCCTTTTTTATTCACAATTTGTACAGTGTCCCAACTTTTTTGGAATCGGGTTTGTATTATCCAGGTGGTTGCTGCATATTGGTGGTGGTTGAGGAGATTCCCCTTCCATATGTAAAGCACTTTGAGTACCCAGAAAAGCGTTATATAAATTTAACAAAAATATTAGTAATTTAACACTGTTGTCACACTTTCAGGTGTGTACGTAGCAGAGAAACTAACGAGGAGTCAGGAAGATAAAACTCCAATATGAAGTTTAATTCAAACAGGCAAAGCAATCCAACAAAGGATTATTTATTGGATCCATATCATGATATAATATTATGATACTTTTATTTCTTAGCAAATTATCAGCAAATATTTAAATACCTAGGAAGGTACACATAAAAGTAGCAGTAGTAAAAATATATACTTATATTCAATATTGCTTAGCTTCCCATTTAAATGCCTCTAGAAGATCTCTCTACAACAATGAATCACACTTAGTCCACACACACACACACAAATCTTTAAATGTAAGCTGTCCAAACCACGCTAGGTGGTCACGGTCTAAAATCCTCCAAATCTCATCCTTCACCATTTGCAAAACACAATAGCAGTTCAAGGGTGAAGGACATACATTTGCATGACTACACTTAGAGTTTAAGGGGTATTATGTTGTAGATTACAGCAGAATTATACATCCTTGTAGCAAGTTAATTCCTTTTGTATAACTGACCTTTTCTGTCAGCATTTCCTTTTCATTTTGTGATTTAATACATTGACTGAGCTTTCTGTTGTGCATTACCTTTACTTCTTCATTTGTGATGAACAAGAGACAGACGAAGAGGGAGAGAAAGAAAAGCTCCTATGCTTGAGGGAGCAGGAAAATTGCTTGCTAAAATAAACTCGACCTTGCACCTCCTCCAGTTAGAGAACAGAGTTTAATGAAGTAATGCATCAATTGGAGAGGATAGTGAACATGCACATACCCTCCCAGCGCTGGATGCCGCCCTACATGGTGCCTCCAACTAACATTACCAAACTAGTTTTATTTATCTGAAATGCGGTCACTTCAATGTTTGAAGAGTTGGCTTGAACAGCAACTACAGAAGCTAGAAGCAAAATTGTGATTCTCTCTTTTAGGCCTCTTTTACTCACTTCATAACTCCCACATCTGGATAATATCCAGGTCTGATTTATCTACCTTTCATTAACACCGGCCCACCAAAATGCATTTCCATTAGCCAGAAATATAATTGCATTAGTCATGCTTTTACAAAATGTCATGCAATTCTAGAGGAGTAAAGCCTAAGTGCTTCAGATGTTGTTGTCATATTAATTTTGTGTCTACAGACACTGTCTTACAGTGGATGCATCTTTTCTATTATATTATTAGTTCAAAAAAGTTTGAAACATGTTTAAAAACATCTAAATTAAGATGTGTGCATTCACATGTGGAAGGACACTGTGATTCAATGGTCTGAGCCCATTAGCTACATTATGCCGCCTGTAGGTGGCAAGCATGAGTGATGGCTCAACTAATGCACACTAAAAGAAATTGGCCTACATTCACATAATGAGACTAAACATTGTCTTTATATTAAATGAACCCCTGACATACCCACTGTTTAATGATCATAATAGAGCTATACTAATGTTTGGACAATTTTGCTCATCTCCATGCATTTAGATTAGAGAGTTGGAAATGAACAGCCCTCAAGGCACATTTACAATATATCGCACATATATACGATTCAACTGAAGTAAATCAGCCAATTCCATTTTTGTGCCAGTGCCAATTAGTAGATTACATTACAAAATTGTCCTGATTCTTGTTCGGTCAGGGAATATGTGAACCAGTCTTAGAATCTTTGTTTAAGAATCTTATGAGTATTGTGAACAGTATACATTATTATTTAAAATAATTCGATTCAGCATCTTTATACCATGCCAAGCTTCTTTTAAATCATCAGTCAGAATGCATAGATAATAATACTTGTAAATATATTTGTAATAAATAAATAAATATTCTAGACAAATGAGGAAAATAAAGTGTCTGATGATATGCTACATTTGGTTTTTCCCAGTGTGCAGTTTTGTTGGAGATTTCTAGTTTTGTTTTGTGTTTTTATGCAAGTTTGGCATGGGAATTATACTACCCTGGTTTAAGACCAGCTGGTTTTGGGAGCCAGAGTCACCTTTACTGTAGTGGAAATGAATGTAACAGTTCCAGATTGGCCACCATCAGCCTGTCGGTGGAAAAGGGCTAACAGAGAGGTGCAAGAAAGTGCAGTGTGAAAAAAGGCTGCAGAATCCATAGGGAAACTAATCTTCAGTTTCTGTGACGTAGGGGAATTGGAGTAAATGAAGGCTGTGCTCTTGCGTTTCTGGTGTTGGCTGGGGTGAGTTAATTCTTGGCCAAGAATTTCTGGTGGACCTAGAGAGACAGACGAGGCGGTCCCAGGTTGCTAGTGAGGCCATGTTCAGATTTAGTCAATGTCAATACAGGGTAGGATAGAATGAAATCTGAATTATTTCTTCCCTGAGCTACTCACCGAACTGGAGTTCGAAGAAGTGCCAGTGCAATTCTGTTCCTGATCTGCCTGCAAGCAATGTGCTTATGCATTTCCCCTGTCCATGGTGCTGAAATCCATCTAACATGAGGTACAGAATCATTCTGAATGGAACACTTGCCTCAAAAGAGGAAATACACATGACTATACCAACACAGTCTCATGTAACTAATTTACATTTTGCCAAATTGGTGGCAGATTTTTTTCTATGTCTCATTTATACATTTTTATATGACATGCACACATAAAAATTAGGGTTAGATTTAAGGTGGGGTTTGAGTTAGACCCTCATGCTTTGTTACAATTTGTATGTTTTCCTATGAATAACACTGTACAAAAATCATATGACATTGCAACTTCAGAAAACAATGTTTTCTTGTCAGATTGGGCTGGATTTTACACACATAAGGGTTGTGTCATTCAGAACTGAAGACCTGGCTCCTTTCAGTGTGATTTTATCTTGTTAAATAAATACATTTTGTTGTAAACTCCAAATATAGATTACTCCAAAAATAATGGCAACCACATTGGAGATGTAGTAGACAGGTTGTCAGTTCATTAAGCAATAATCTGTAGTTTATTCAGCATAGCGAAGCCTCTCCTTCATTGGCATCAGTTTCGAAATGGCTTGCCTTCTTGGCAATGTACTACTGCTGTGTTCATATTTATTTTGCTAACCATGGAGGCTGTAAGATTACAGGAATTGAAATTTGAAATCTGAGTGTTCTTTCATCTTAGTCTATAAAATTTGGAAAATATAAAGAATCATATTTAAATTAAGTACATATTTCGGTTACACTTTATTTTAAGGTGACATAGTTACATTGTACCCACTCGAATAAGTACTGAGTAATATTAATTAATTACATGTACTTACTATAGAGTTATGGTTGGGGTTAAGGTTTGGTTTAGGGTTACTTACATGTAATGATGCATAATTTACTGTTATTAGTAAGTACATATAGTAATGTGTAATATGTCACCCTAAAATAAAGTGGTACTCATATTTCTATAAGCGAGATTTCAATTTGTAATTATTATAAAATCTTCACATTTAAAACTTTAAATTAAAAATTTCTTCATACAAACCAGTTTTATCTCAACAAACCTTTTCTACTTAAAAATAAAGATTAAAATTAAACACGTTTGAATGGTTCACACTTTAATTCAAATTCAGGAATTCAGACAAACAAACAAACAATTAAGCAAACAAACAATTAAATTCTCAACCCAGTGCTGAATGTTGCAAAACTTTGAAACACAGTTGAGCTGATGCAAAAAACAACAACAACAACAACAACAACAACAACAACAAAACTCTCTGTCCCTATGAGGTTGAGGAAATAAATACAACAATGGGGAGAGTAATGATGAAATAAATATCATGTGTAGTGAGAGGAAGACGCTGATATAAAGAAATAGGCAGATAGATAAAAAAGAGAGAAACACTCCATCTTGTTTATAATAAACAATGAAAATCATAGCTTCTTTAGGGCTCTTCCTCCACCTGTCAGCATTGTAATTAAAGTGCAATACGCTGCCCGACCATCATTCAGACTCACACAGACCCAGACATAAACATCTATAAGCACACATGCTCAGAAACACAAAAATATCTTAACATCCATCTGACACTCATTCGATGATCTTTTCTGTCAGCATCACGCAAATACAATGTAAAATCCTGTCTGCATTTTTTCCACAATATCACCTGATAACACCTGTTGACAGTATTAACAACCCTGCGTAGAGGTATTTTTAAAGGCAGCTGAGAATTCGTGAAAAATGAGAAAAGGTGAAAAACAGCTGTGAGACCTTTGTAGTGACGTACAGTATGTCACCCTCAGACAGTTAGTTAACTTTTCTAATTTGCATATACTTCTAAACAACGGATCTGCTTTATTACTCACCACCATAGAGCCAGCAACTGCAGTGGTAGAGGAATGTGGTTCAGTGCAACTGTACAGGTATGCATGTCAACATGTCTTTCTTTTGTGATCTTCAACAATGCAAATACTACAATGGCATAATCAGGATGAGACAGACACAAAAGCACATTACCAGTGCACTCATGTTTTATCATAATGTTTGTGTTCTTGACATGCAGAGTAAACTCTCCTCTCTGTGATATAGCATGCATCACAGGCAAATTACGCCTGACAATTGCCTCATGAATGTGCGGCTTCTTTACTCCAACAGTAATGGTTTAAAAGCTTGATGGACAAAGACAAAGCAAAAATAGAAAAAGAGAAAAATAGCCTTCGGACATTGTGTTTGATGTACATGGTTTACCAAACAATAAGTAAAGCAGTGCTCCTTATCTTATTTGAGCAGTTGGCGTAAGTATTTCTGCAAACTCCCTACTGCCCCAGTCATAAATCAATGTGGGACAAGATGGGAATCAGAGAGTATCATTACAAAACAGACTAATGAAACAAGCTACCTCTCTTAAATGACCTGCAGATCCTACAGATATAGATTCCCCACAATCACAGTCCCCCATCCCCCTTATTTTTTCTCGCTCACTTTTGTTCTCTCTGTATTTTTTGTTCCATCCCAGTGTGGCATAGTCTGGCCATCACTAGATAAGGCCTTCCCCTTGGTAATACAGATTTCTTTGTCCACCAGATTCCATTATCAAAATGTACACTATTTTAGGCAGCTTTATGTTTGTTTTACTGCTGTGCAGATTCTAATTCGATTCCACAGATGGAAAGCTCAGCGGTTAGGCCTGTGTTCCCCTAGAGAATGTACATTTAAGAGTAAATAGTGTTACAACCTTTATCTGGAATAAATTAGCATATATCTCTTTGTCGTATCCAGTAAAATGATCAAAGTTTGTTTGGCCATGTGCACAGCACTCAGCGTATATAAGACTAACAAGACACAAAACTTGACCAGTCGTGTTGTTTTAGCTTTGTCTCAGGATATTAGTTTTTGCATTTCAATCACAAATTTCATTGTGTTTACTGTTTGTCTTGCATGGACGCCATCGTTATCTCTGATTGACATGGTAAATAACCTTGTTTGTCTGTGGCTGGACCCCAAACCTTATGTGATTATGCTGGTCTTGGATGAATTCCTCTAAAACAAAACTTGATCATTAATTTCAAGTATGAGGAAATAAAAACATAAAGAAATAAGTAAATGAATGAATAAATTACATAAATACCAACCTGAATATATATTATAAATTTTCTGCCCTACAAAAAAATTCAGCCAAACAGACTTCTAAGAGCTAATAAATATTCTTATTCCACATTCTCTTAAAAAAAAAAAAAAAAAAAAAAAAAAAAAGGAAAAATAAAAAAAGTGCTTCTGGCAAATCTCTGTGTCATGATAAATTTGTACTTTGGTAATCCCAGTAGCCCTCCCTTTGAGCGATTTCATCAACACTTACAGAAAAGCTGACTGTGAGGCAAAGCTATTGCAACATGGACAGAAAACCTGTACCTTCTACAAACGAGAAGGGAGAGAGAAAGCGCATGTGAAAGTAAAAGAGACTGTTTTAGATTTAGAGCTGTGACTCATTCTGTATCTAACAGAGGGGGAGACAGAACACTCTACACTCCATCTTACACACATAAATCAAGGGCCCATTTAAGCCAATTTACATTAGCCAGACAAACCCTTCCCACCCCAGGCTCCACTGGCCAGATTCTGTTAAACAAGCACATCGAGACCATTCAACATGTCCATGGAAGAGGGAATACGAGGCTGAGATTTCATCATACAGAGAAAACATAAAAATGTGCCTGTTATTTTCTTGCACAGACTTAAATTGAATTTGCATTAATTCTGAGGTTTTTTTTTTCACCTCAGGCTTTGAATTAATTGATTTAAAATGTACACTTTTTTTCCCCCACAATTTCTGGTTTGCATAATGTATGGGTTTAGAGTTTCCTGGATTAATTCCTACAGCGTATGTTCACATATTTTAACCGAGAAGCAATAATGAAATTAATGTGGGACCTGTATCACCTAAAATATGATATTAAGGTGAAGAAAAAAAATGTCCATGATATAGAAGCATTCCCAAAGGCACTGTCAGATGCTCAATGATTTATAGCTTTTAGGAAAACTTTTAATTTCACAAACCAAAAAGCTCAGTGGAGATATTACCAGGATAAGCATTATGAAACTGTAAATGTTTACAGTAAAATGTAGAAAATAACTTGGCACAGAAAGAAAAAAAAAAGAAAAAAATAAATAGTATTCTCAGGACTTTGTGATATGATATATGATGGAAAACATTCATCATATAGGCAGTCCCGGACCTTAAAAAGAGGTTGTTTCCAGGGACAATGAATGTGCTCCCTGTGCCAGTCCCTGTGTGAGAGAAAGAGCATTTCCTGTCTGCAGTTGTTCACTTTACACACCCTATCGCCTGGGGACATATATATATATATACACTCACTCACATACACACACATTCAGTGGTTAAAGCTCTTACTTCTCCCTTCCATAAATCTGTCACTTCTTCTTCTTCCTCCCTAGAGCTGCATCTAATTTCATGATTCCTTCTTTTCCTTCTCTTCCTCCCATTGCCTCTTCTCCTCCTTCTCCCCATAGGCCTCTGATAGGATTATGTTCCTGAACCAGGATGTATTCCAAGCTCGACATTAGTGAAGCTAACTGTTGAGTGTATCAGTTGTGCTTTCACACCAATGTTCCTGATCATGTCAAAACCACTAAGACTAGCAACAGGCATCATGGCCACAGGCTTATTACAAGGTCATGGCAAGAAAGAAAGAAAGAAAGAAAGAAAGAAAGAAAGAAAGAAAGAAAGAAAGAAAGAAAGAAAGAAAGAAAGAAAGAAAGAAAGAAAGAAAGAAAGAAAGAAAGAAAGAAAGAAAGATTACTTAAATCTCTGTATTTGTACATTTAAAAATAACAGGAACCAGCACTTCTTGTTCCACTTGATAAGTGTTATGCTGAGTTCATCTGCATGTCATTTTTTGAGCATTTTCACTTTATCAGTTTTTGTGTCCATTTTTTTTTAATTCAATAGATTTATGATCAAACCATTAGACTAGTCTAATAAATAAATAAATAATTATTGATTATAAACATATTATTGATTCCCTTTCGAAGAGGAACTCAACGCTGCGTCTTGGAACAACTCTATGGGAAGCTATCGAGGAAGCTGGATGTGCTCATTTTGATGCTTTGCTCTTCCTTGATTCTCACTCGAGGGAGTTGAAGGCACTCATAGCAATGCATTCATGGTAGCAGACTCTGTTCATGCTTCATTCCCAATTGAGTGATAATAATCTGGCTTTCAACGGAGTGTGTTTGGCTCTTGGAGCAATTGAATACATGCTGTGTCATAGTGAGAAGCTCCACCTACTGTATGCTTGACTTTCTCTTGAGAGATGAGAGTTGAGCAGAGTAGTTTGGCACTTTTGATTTTACGATTCCCGACAGGCCATTTCCAGCCCACTCCGACCCCACCTTACATTGAAGACTACTTTGCATTTGAGCGGCAGGGCGTATGCGGCAACAGGCCAGGCTGGTTGTTCTTTGCACATGATGATGATTGCAAGCATACCAGGTGGATCTGCTTAGAGGCTTGGACCAGGGGCAGGGACTGTCTCTGTCGGCGGTCGTGGAGTTGACCAACGATTTGGACCTCTGGGCTAACAAATAAACTGCTGCTGCTATTGAACAACCAATAGTTGCCAAGGAGAGGCATCTGTGGTTGAATTTGGCGGACAAGGAAAATGAGAAATACTTTCTACTTGATGCACCAGTCTTGCCCTCAGAACTTATTGGCATGTCTATAGAGACAGTAGTTGGAAAGAGAGAGGCAAGGGTTCTGTCAGCAGATTTCAGGGGATACATCCTGGACCAGTCAAAGTCTTTGCCTAATATCTCTGGGGGACCTGGTCCGTCACAGTCTTAGGACCGAAGGCAAGGCCAGAGGCTAAGTAGACCGCAGAGGAGGCAGAATGCTAGGAGGAAGTAATTGAAGGAAATGATTTGTAAACAAGTCAGAATCACAGTGGAGAAGTAACATCCCACCTCCCTCAAGCACCCTTCGGCCTGACGTCACTTTGTTTACCATGGTATACATTTACTATATAGAATACTGTCTAAAAATATTTCTAAAGGTATATTGTCAATCTATGGTGTTTGTTTTATGATATAGATGATCCAGAAACAGTAATATTGTAATTTGTGTCGGGAGTGCAAATGACAACACGCAAAATCAAAACAAGACTTCATAACTGTGAAATAGGGATCACAAGATGAATCCAATCTGTTGCACTTGGGTAAATGAGAATAAAGCTCAATTTGTCTACTTTCAAATGATACCAAGACAATGTTCATACTCCAAATGGTTTAGGAAAGACAACCATTTGAGTTCAAGGATGTCGTTTTCCTGTTTGGGACACTTCAAGAGGTTAAAGTATGGTCCTCCATTCCCTCTAGGAACCTAAACCGGTCCCTTAGAACCTGGCAAGTAGAGGTTAATTTGTCTTCTGGCAGCTCTTCTTGTTATCAGGCACCTTTGTTAGATGCTGGGAGTCTTGGGCCCTGGACTAGTCCAGGCAGGGTGTGAGTGCTTTTGTCCAATCATTTTAGGGTAGTAGCTGAAGCTCCTATGCAGCTTGCTTGAGGTGGCCACAGGTGGCTAAGGCTTGGCCCACATTAAAGAGAGGAAGATTGAAAAAGGCCAGGACTTTCCTTGTAATGGGGCAAATGAGCTTGGGTAATGGTTGAAGGAATATTACCAATTGAAGGTCTATGAGTCTCAGGGTGTGCCCTTAGGGTATGATTGACACCTCTGACTCTGGATAAACAAGCCCATAAAATTAATAATGCTATGCCAATTGTGGTTGTGCAAAGGCACAACTAATAAGACAGGCATTCCCTCAGCATGGCATAGTGGGTATTTGTTTTACATAGCATCAATCTAAGACACAGTGTTGAGTTCCACTTCTAAAGAGAAAGTCTCAGGTTACTAATGTAATCATGGTTCTCTGAGAAAGGGAATGAGACACTTGTCTCTTTGCCAAGCCTCGGGCTTGCCTGCATGTCTCCTTCGGACAAGACAGTTTATGACATCTATTGCAGGCACCCTTTTATACGCATAGTACGTTAGTGACGTCATGGACTGTCATCAGCCAATGAAACTGTTTTGTGTATACATGTACTTCAGACACGGGTCACACTGATGGCGTTCCCCATAGCATCGATCCAAGATGCAGTGTCTCATTCCCCCCTCTCTCTCTTTTGTAACTTGAGACATTTTTTTTTTTTGCAGATTACATTTTTTTTTTCTTTTTATGTATGTCTGTATGTATGTATGTTTCTCAAGACCCTTTGGGAATAGAAAGGACAGCTTCCGAAATACAGAGATCACTCACTTCCTCATATTATGCTCTCTTACCCCCTCAGTATGTCTATCTTCAGTTCCAACTCTCAATTCTGTCTGCTTTGCAGATAAAGAAGTACTTTCAGTCCCAGCTGAAATGTATACCACCATTAATGTGGTTTGTAGGACTAAATTATTTAGTAGAAAGGCTAAGTGTAATGTGTTAGTTTAAAAATATCGCTTTTAAGGAGAACGGCATAGACACAGCAGATGAAGCTGATACTGCTAATGTTGCCACTCTCTCTTCATTCACGCTGCTAGTGTAGATAGACAGAGGCTATATCATCATAAGAAAGACCACTTGAAAAAAAAAATGTGAGGATGTCATTGGGGAGAAAAAGAGAAATATTTATTTATTTATTTTATTAAAAAAAAAAAAAAAAACAGTTTGGAAACACTGCCTATGAATTGAGAATTGCTCCACCAATTTACACCCCTTACTTCAGCAAATTATCAACTCACACATTTACCATTACAGAGGAACAGGCGCTGGACTTTCAAGAAATACAATAATATCTCATTAGCAGCATAACTATTTTCCATTGGACTTTTGTTGACATTTCTGTTGGCATCCCCTAAAATGCTTTAACAATACCCCCAGGAATTGTGAAATTTGTTTTACTTGCAGGAAGCACACCAGATTCAGAGTAGCATGTATCATATGCTGCTATGTCATATGGTTCAGCACCGTTTTCAGTTCAAGCAACAGGGTTCAGGCATCACCCCTTGCAGGACCTGAACCTGCAGCCTTTCATCAGAAATTCCAAATCTTTTGCCATTTGACTACACCACCCCCAGTGAGGATAGGTGCCAAAAGGACACAGGAAACTGAATATTTAATAAAATAAAGTACCAGTTTCTTTTGAAGTGCATCAAAGATTAAATAGGAAATGACATCATAGCTGTGGGCAATGGGTTGTGAAGAATAGCTTTTCTTGTACTCTCAAAGAACATGGCTGACGTGTCTACTTCTGATTGAGTTCATGAAGGTGGATTTAACTGCCAAACAGTGTAGTGAATACAGGCTACATTCATTCACAGCTCAGCTGTTAATGCATCTGTGCACTCAACACAAATATTCTCATTTTGTCAATGTGACTATTTTTTGTTTGTTTGTTTGTTTGTTTGTTTGTTTTAAGGAGTGATGTTCTAATCTGTTTTCCAAAACTGGGCAAACAATAATATTTGTGCTTCTGTATAAAACATAAACAATTTGTATTTACAAAAAAATTATTTACATATTGCTTTGTTGGCAAAGGAAGATTAAGTCTCTAGATGCATCCAGATATGTATAATTCCCTACTATATAGTAGGTGAAAAACATTATGTTAAAATAGTAGTATGTCCAAAAGTCGGGGAAAAGTTCCTAGATTACTTAACACTTCTATCACGATTCTGAAGTGTGCATCTGATGGACACTTTACTATCAGATCATTATACTATCATATACTATCATAAGAGGAGTTGCAGTGAATGGCAGTGAAGCAAAGCAACTGATGCAGGTGGGTCACATGACAAAAACAACATGGCTAACATAGTTGTCACAGCAGGTCAGGCAAAATGAGGAGAAGGGGATATAATTGCAGCACTTCAAAAAAAAAAAAAAAAACGTGAAGATAATTGGAGCAAAACACTTGGCAGCATAAACAACACAAGACAATGAATTGAACAAACTGAAGGCTATATATACACAGGGCAAACTACTGATGAAATCAAGGAGCAGGAGTGTGTTAATCAATAAACCAATGAGCAACCATAACAACCAATGAAAACATACTTAGAAACCATGACAACAAAAGGAAAACACAGGAAATAATGAATACAAACTAAAAGTCCATGAACATGAAACAGAAACCAAAACTTAACATGACAGTAGTAAGTCTAGATTATATTCGTACTACACGCTACTATAGCATACTTTTTAAACAGTTGTGAAGTATTTACACATTCAAAAGAAGTACCTACTCAGTACGCAACTGTGCAATCTGCATTCTGTACTCTTGTGTCATTTGATAAAGAAAAGTAACCAATCTTGTCAGTCATTCCTTATTTTACACCGACTACCCTGCTGAAAAATCCAGCATAAACCAGCATGGATTCCATGTTTTTTTTCCAGGCTGGATAGAGCATAGTGCAGGTTTATTAGGTGGGCCAGCATAGTCATGCTGCTGTCAAGCAAAACTTCTCTGGTTACTGTAACCTTGGTTCCCTGAGAAGGTTAAAGAGACACTGTGTCATGGTGATTGGGAAACACCTCCAGCATGAACGGTGTCTGAAGCACATGTGCTAAATGGAAATCTTGATTGGCCATCATCGGACAGTGACATCAGAAAACAAAGTAAAGGCAATAGAAATAAAAGAGGGAAACAGAGAAACAGTCAAAAGAAAAAAAGGGAGCCTCAGGGTTTCGACTTCCCTCTCTTCTTAGAGTCTCTTATTTTACTGAGATCCGTTTTCAGCTTAGTGTGAGACTGCTGCCTAGAATCCCAAATCCTTGGAGGTGAGACTGTAGCACCCACACTCACTTTCTGAGCCTGTCGCCAGCTGGGGAGATGGAAGGATGCCGTCTGCAATGAGGAATGTAGTGCTTAAATCCCTCTGACTTAACTTTTGCCTCCCTGAACTTACGGCCCACCATTTCAACTGCGGAACCGAAAAGCCCAACAGGCGAAATCAGGGCATCAAGGAGGAAGGACCTCTCCTTCTCCTTTACCTCCGAGAGGTTAAGCCATAAGTGCCTCTTCGTGGTGACCAGCGCAGCAAGATAGATGTTGATGGGGCAGTCCGCCTACTTGGTCGCTCGGAGGACAAGATCGGTAGTAGGGCAGAGCTCCTTGATCTCAGCAGGAGCAACACCCTCTGCCACTTCAGTGTCCTTTAGCAAGTCCACTTGGTATGCCTGCAATACCGCTATGCAGGGCACCGTCGGACTGCCCAGCCAATGACACCCTGGTAAATGTAGTGCATCCGGATTATATTCATACTAAACACATTCATAATTATACAGAAACACACTTTTTTAACTGCTATGAAGTAATTACTCCTTCAGAAGAAGTAAGGAAATGTTAATAGTCATGGATTTGAATTAAGATTGGCTACAAATAAAACAAACAAACATACAAATGAATTCAAATGTTAAAACCTAAAACAGTGAGATCAAACTAATGGACAAAAAAGAGATGATGAAAACAAGAGTTGCCCTAACTTTGCCTGGGTAAAAATGTTGAGCTAGGGGAAATAGGCAAGTAATTGGGCTGACTCTGAGGCAGGTGCACCTGGGGCTCCCCTCGGGCAACATTACCACCAGCCACGGAAAACAGTGTGGTAATTATCTTGCATAGGGCTCTACTCCTCTGTAATGCAGCCACTGTTATGAAATGAAGAGTGACATCTCTCTCTCTCCCTCTCTCTCTGACATACCTGCACTCATTAAGCCTGTGCGTGCAGCAGTAGGTCAGCTTGGGAGATGGAGAAAAAAAAACAAGAGATAATTAAACAGTGACTTGATATAAAATCCTCAGTTTGATCTTTTTTCTTCTTCTTTCGGCCAGCTCTGTAGCCTGAGCTGCAAGCCTTACCTGTGCCTCCTCCGCCGATAGCTAGCTATCAGGCTGAAAGACAGTAACACACATTTAATGTGATTAAGTTTGACACATAAAATGGAACAAAGAATTAGACGTAATCAGGCCTCTGTGCCCTGCCTCCCGGTATGGATCTGCTAGAGGTGAAGTAAGGTGGCAGGCAATTTTGTGTTTACACTGCCTGCTACGCTAATAGATTAGCCCATCACAGGATAACTCGTCCTAAACAAACACTAATACTCATGCCAAATTGATGCTCATAGCTATCAATAATGTGGCTGCTCAAGGCAATGGATGCGAAATTAACCTTAATTTGGAGATTGTGTACTATTGGTTACAGTCCTGATATCAGCAGAGCTTGATTAAGGAGAATGAATTGTGCTGCTCATTAGTAAATGTAATTAGAGTTAAGCTTACTTTGTTACCTTGCTAAACATCATTACGCCAAAGTTATAACTGTGCTGACTACATTCTGTCTTATTTTCTGAAGACCTCCAAATCAAGCCTTATAAACTATTCCATATTAATACAACAATCTACTGTATAATGCCATTAAAACTAATTTACTTTACTAATATTATGCTTATACATGTGGAAATTGTGATACTTTTTTTTTCTGTGTGCGTGTTTGTCTGTGTGTGTGTGTGTGTGTGTGTGTGTGTGTGTGTGTGTGTGTGTGTGTGTGTGTGTGTGTGTGTGTGTGTGTGTGTGAAATTAGAAAACAAGAAAAGCAATCACTAATGCACCCCACTGTGTATACACAGTGTATAAATTAGATCACACATTCCTTCAAGTGAGACCACAGAACAGGTAGCAATGCACTCTAATGCGTTCCAGCTGCACACTGCCACTATTTTACATGCAGTGCCATTCTTTTCCTTGCCCACCATTCATCAGCTGTTCCCCATTTGCTGAATGAATGATTGAAGGGTGTCGTAGAGCGATTGTCCTGCATCGTTGAAGCCAACGCCTCAACCGTACTGAGATGGCAAACAAATGACGCCTGAAACAATGGAAACAAATCTCTGTCCCTCTACCGCTCTCTTTTATCTATCAGCTTTTTGTTTACCTTCTAATGCAAATAGAGGTGCCAACCGGTGTTCCTATTTTATGATTTACTAATTTCTGATACATCATTAAGATCTGCTGTACACACAGCCCCACCAATCGACTGATGGATGTTCCTCAGGCCCAGTCAAGCATCAGCAGCCACGTCTTCTGTTTTGTTTCGTGTAATATCATGCTGCTTGGAGGTGATTTATATGGTGGCATAATAAAATGCAGACTTGTTTGTACAGTCGTATGGATGCATAAATATGAAAGGACCTGGACGAGATAAGAAAGAGGAGAGAATGAGGAATGAAGGGATAAGCTGCCTTTCCAATATCGCAGGTCATTTATTTCCAGTGGAGGAGGAGTCTCGATCGTATAAGCATCCAATTTTTGGATCCAATTTGAGCTTTAGATGCATTGAAATGTTTGCGGTTAGTCTGTATGTGACCACCTGCCCAGATGTAATGTATACTAATCCAAACTATGAGCACAATATTTTTTACACTAAAACATTATTCTTTAAACACTATTTCTGTAAAATTGGGTGGTTATGTTAATAATGTCTGAAATAATTATTTGATAATCAATACATAATTATTTACTTTGATTAGCCCAAGAAAACCTAATATGCTTTCCTTTCAAACGTATTGGTGGTCATTTGTTTTGTTCAGATATATTTATACATTCACTATTCAGTCATTTTTCTAGTGGTGAATATGCAGAAGGTAACAGCTGTTTAAAAGTTCCATTAAATGTCGGAGACGGTGAAAAGGCTGCTTTAAAGGGATGAAGACTTTTCATACTGTAAAGCCCTGACCTCTGATGGCTACACAATTTATAAACATGTTTTAATTTTGCAGATATGAGACTAACATGTTCCTGGGGGCAGCTGAGGTGAACGTAAAATTGCTCTATTATTCAAAGTAATTAAAATTTAAAATCTGTCCCTCTGAATATTAGCCTATACAAAAATGCTATAATACACTAACAACAACACTACTAATCATCAGGTGACAGCACACAGCACCAATAATCAAAGGGCTATTTTACCTCCCAAATCCTATTTATGCTGTACATTTATACTATTTAAACTCATTTTATTCTTCCTAGCCCACCGCATGTCTTACACAAGTCAGAGCTCTCACAATGAACATCAACAACGTCAGCCTCATTTTCATTTGAACGCCAATACCAAGGTGCTGAAGGATTGACTGAGCTAAAAGAATTATGTAACGGATGTTTATTTTCGACTAATTGTTATTTTCAGTCACATTAATTTTAATTATAGCCCTTCACACTGTTGTTAGTAGCCTGAACTGTAAACTTTAACTTAAAAATATTTTATCATTTAAAGCTGCCAACCTTTTGTACAGTAATGGCTGCGACTGAATCATATGACTCATCTTTATGTGAGTTATCTATTGTATCCAACGTCCTTTTACAGAGGGCTGCTTCTGACTGTGCCCTGTGACTCACTCTCCTATCCTCCGCTCCCTTCCTAACCTCTGAACACCTCTAACAATCCACAGGAGGACTGATGTCAGGTCGCAACAATGGCATGTTCGCTCGATAGCCCTGCTGGCAAATTGCTTTTTAATGTTTTTGCACAATGGCCCGAAAGAAAGCCGATTGTTTTGCTTTAAATCTGTAGCAGGCCATTGAAGTTAGTGTGATACATGTTTCACGAAGGAGCACAGGTGTCAGACAGAGACCGTGCTTGTGTATGTGTGTCAGTGCTCAGCTGTTTTTGATGGATACATGGACATAGGTGGTGAATAGGCCCAATGAAACAGGACACAGGCAAGGACCTCAGAGGCTGTGGCTCTTGCTATTTGACACAAGGACACCAGACCAATCTATCAAAGTGTTGAGCAGTTGAGGAGGAGATGAAAGGAAAGCAAAATACGGAGCAAGACCTAACAGGTATTCAGTTGAACAATAAGCAGGAGTCAATGCAGGGATTTTCAACCTTTATAGAGCCAGGGACACCCATTCAGGTTATTTTTATTGTTTATTGGTTATTGTTATCTCTGGATATGTATATTTTTGTAAATAGTAATTCTGCCTATTGTATAGTGCCTTGTGTGTGTGTGTGTGTGTGTGTGTGTGTGTGTGTGTGTGTGTCTTTTTTAGTGACCCTATGCAGTACCATCATAGACCCCCCTTGGGGTCCCCTAGTTAAAAATGATGGAGATATATTTGCACAAGGAAGATTGTCTCTTTACATTATAAATAAAATTGAGCAAAAATTATAATCTAAATATATAGGTAAAAGACAACTATTAACATTAGCTAAAACAGCTGGTCAGCCAGAGTTGCATTAACAAGAACTGCTGTCTGTTTTCCCAGGCTAGGTTACAGATGATTTGACTTGTGAGCCAGAATGACAAGCAAAATGAGAAAACTGGGAAGGTGCCTTGAGGGTCTAGTTTGCCAATCGCCCCGTTTCTTTTCTATGTGTGTAGCACATCTGCCTCCTCTGAGCGCTCCCCATGAGCTCTTTTAACTTGCCAGAGGAAGATCATTTTAGAATCATATTAATTAAACCATAAACTAATTGTATGTTACTTTGCTGTCAGCCGATTTGGTATCACAATTTTTTTTGGGGGGAGGAAAAATATGATTCTCTTGTTTGCTATAAGATTCCAGCTGTCACTATATTTAAGTAAGCATGTATTTAATTAACAAAACAGTTCAGTGAAGCATGCATCAATATTTATTTATATAATGAAAACACAACAGTGCTCACTCAGTATTCTGAACACTTGAAATGTGTCTAATGATTTACAAGAATATATTGAATTCACAAAGCGAGTGGGGAATAATTACAATGCTGACTGTGTTGGAATTCAAGATTGGAACATTCTTGGTTTTCTCAGAATAATTTCATGAAACAGTCAAATCTATAATTTTGTCACACCTGCCAATGGCTGGTGACTTAAGAAAATGTACCAGCCATATATAGTGTGTGTATATATATATATATATATATATATATATATATATATATATATATATATATATATATATATATATATATATATATATATATACACACACACACTAATTACATACTAAGTACATTTTCTTAAGTCACCAGCCATTGGCAGGTGTGACAAAATTATAGATTTGACTATATATATATTACCAGCATGAAACAGTAAGTGACACCAACATTTTTGATACCAGTGAAAATTCTTAATTATTTATTCCAGTTTAGATACTACAGTTCAAACTACTAGCCTAACTGGTCCCACTTTATATTAAGTGGCCTTAACTACTATGTACTTACATGTAAATTAATCATTTGATACAGTTCACTTTTTGTGTACATACATGTTTTTTACTTTTTTATATTTGAAAAGCACCTGCATGTAATTACATCTGTAATTAATTTCTGTTATTACATTTATAATTACACTGTTGACCCATCCCTTACACCTACCCATATCCTTAAACCTACCCATACCACCAAAGCTTTCCCAAACCTTACCTATATCCCACCTCAATAGCAGCAAAAGTGTTTTGCCACTCAATATGAACCAAATAAGTACATTGTACTTATTTTTTGATCTAAGTACATAGTAGTTAAGGCCACTTAATATAAAGTGGGACCGCCTAACTTATATAAAAGTAAAAAAACCCTTACACTTATATACTTAAATTGTCAAGGCATAAACTTTCATGACTATGCAGCACTTGTCCAGTTAACTGTCCCAAGCATTGTTCATATTTGTTTACTTTCATGCATTGTAGAATTAATAAAAATGCTACTGGCAAATTGGTGAGTGGCACCATTTAATATACTCGCCAACACTGATTTTTACTCGCATTTGGCACTTGGTGAGTGTTCATTATAGGCCCCGAATATATCCTTTTTTTTTTTTTTGTTTATTATTGGTGTCTCTGCATACATAATTCTTACATGTATACTGTCAATTGTATTGCGTCTTGTCTATAGTCTGTGGAGAAGTGCTTCTACAGTACTTATAAATATGACAATAAACAATTTTGACTTGTTTTGACCAATGTACACATTCTAGGTGTAGTGATCCATCCATCCATTTATCCATGACAAGATGACATGATAATGTCATGAAAAAACACACCCAAAAAGTGGACACGTATACAGAGCCCCGCACATGACATGAGGAAGAAAAAATGTTTGCATATCATGGCCACGAATAAACAATTAATTCCCATGACTTACTAATATGTTTAATTAATTTGTTCCCTTTTAAGTAAAATACATGCATGATATAATGTTCTATTCCCTTGATTTGGGAACAAATTAGTTCAATGTGTCTACAATTTACTAAAACAAGGGGACAAATTAATAAATTGTGGGAATGAATTCTTAATTTTTATCAATTGAAATAAAAATTAAATATACATATTACTTAAGTTACTAAAAACACAAACAAAAATAAAATTAAAGGTTTCAATTTCGGACAGGCTAGCAATAACAAGCTAGCTTTGAAAGCATGAGATTCCACACTCCCTTCAGAGCACTCTCCAAAGCCACGCCTCCTTCAAAACACATGAACGCACACACCAGTGTCTGCAAAACATCACAAGATGAGAGATGGCGGCGGTATGTAAATACATATGTTGACAGGCAGGTAGGACATCGTATCAATGCATTGGATTGAGCAGGTTTGTGGACCCGTGAGGGTAAACAGAAAACTCCAACTTCCTCACTTTGGTGACTTCAAAGGAGCACTACCATCCCCCCCAACCCCCCCCCAGAGACTGTCCAGAACACATTCCAACACAAACACATACAGAAACACACAAACATACATTTTTGACTGTATATGTAAAATACGACTATGCCAAAATATACCCATCCTGTATTTTGAAGCGTATGCATGTTTCCTAGTGTTTAAATTAGTGTATTTGTGCTAGTGTGCATTTTAATGCTGGAATTTTGTCTGTAAACCATAACTTCTTTTCTATGCATTTCTGATCTATCGAGTTTGATCTCTCCGTAAAGCTCCGGACTCGAATTATTCACTGAGATATGTCACATAGCTGACAAATGCATTTTTCTATGTGTTTAATGATACTGTGAAGAGAGTACTCCATCTCGAAAGTATGCAAATTCAGCTAGGAGACCAAACAAAGAAACTTTGCCCACCAAATAGTGCTGCGCATCTATTGGCTGCTACAATTCAGGAAAAAAAACCTTATGAATTATTATATTCATATTCCACACATAAATTGATTAATAACCGCTACATCGTTACACAAATATATCTGAATTGGTCTAGACAAAAGAATCTGTCTTTTAACATTTCTTCTTTAAGTAATATCCTTGTTGTACATGTGTTCTGCTCAACTTACTTAGGCACAATGGAATTCATTGTTCATCTGTATTTCTGCCCATGATATTTAGGATGAACACTCTGTCATTCCTTTATGGAAAGAGAAAGGGGGGTGGCAGGACAAACAAATACAAACAGCATCAGCTGTGGCAAGCCGGGCAAGACTTTCGCTGGTTCAGCATAAAACGAAGGCATGAGAGAAAAATAAGAGAGGGGTATATGTGCTGCATTGGGGGACTGATTTATACATGATCTCAGGTGGGGGGTGAATCTGCCCGCAGCCTCCCTGCCTGATGCTGTCGCCTCTAATGAAGCAGAGGTGCGTGTTAGGAGACAGACGCAGTCTCGCACAAACAAGGGTAACCAGGCCTCACAACATAGCCCCTAATGAGCCTCCGGTCATATTTTAGTATAATGCCTCTGCAGACACATACACACAGGTGTGCACAAACTGATAGATGCGGTTGTTGTGCTATTGTATAGTTGCATACTTAAGGACCATCTCGTTCTCTGGTGAGATCTCTCACCCACATATATATGCTCATTTGTCACAAACATTTGTCAGTTGCATGCATGTAGGAGCACAACATACATTCAAAGAGAAAGAATTAATGTCCATCACGTCTCTATGGCTTTCCTCCAATCCTTCCGAGGCCCTGAGAACGCAGACTCAGGTAATGTCACCGTCATATCCCCTTGTTACGGCTCCCCCACAGGGCCCTATCCATATGGCTCAGTCTCAATGGCAGGGCTGTGAGATAGAGGGTAACGAAGCCAGCGCTATTTTTAAAGAGCCTTTCTCCATTTCCAGCACAGCTTGTTAAGAGCTCATCGTTACCACACTTCCATACTTTCCCATCCTAGGTGCTAAGGGCAACTGAGCCCGAGCCTAGATAAAGTGCCAGAGTTGTCACATAGTCTTACAGAGATAGTGTTTCACCTCACTAATCATGCCTCTATGAGGGAACGTGGTCAGGTGCTGTCAAGGCAACAGGGTAAGTGGCGAGCAGGTATTGCTTTAGCTTGTGAAGGATTCCAGTGTCGATGTTGGGAGGAGGCCAAGTTTTTATATAGATTTTGATGCCGTATATGAGCTTGTAAAGGTACACAAGCTGGCCTGCGGTGCCGCTAGGGAGAACTCACACCCAGGGTAGCGATGTAAAAGTGGGATTTAGAGGGAAATGATTAACCCTAGAAGATCTTGCTGCTTATTTTGAGATTCAAAGTTCATCTGGATACATATTTAGCTATTTATATCATTGCATTTCTGCAAGCAAATGTTTCATAAAAAGGGGAGAGGAGTTACATTTCAGGAATAAATTACATTTAAAATGTATTTTTAAAAAAAAGTTAAAAAAAAGAGAAAAAAAAAAAATTAAATGTAATAATATTTCACAGTATAACTGCTTTTACATATTGAATACATGTTCATACATCAAATAAATGCAACCTTGGTGAGCCAACTGATCATGAGAAACTTATTTATGCTCAGTTGAAACTTATTTCATTTTTTTTTTTTTTCATTTAAAATTTAAGTGACACTCCTATTCTTCCAGAACTTTCTCATCCCCTATATATAAAAATAAAATGTCTGATGTGTTTCTGACCCTATTTTTTTCTTTGCAGAAAATATTGTAACAACTGCTAATAAATAACAATGTTCATGTGAAGTGAGAAAAGTAATCAACTTACTCAATAGCAAGTACCTACTGGGAGCTGGAGTTATTAGCGTAGAATCGACTGAAAGACTTCAGGGCAAAAACAAAGAAAGGAAAACACACCAAACTCCATTTGTCAGAGGAAGGTTTATGTATTTGAGAGTAAGAAGCATTCAACTCAAAGTATACTTGTTTAGATGATGGGCTTGAAGAGGAACATGTTCACTTGCTATTTATGTTCAGGTATATGGATTTCTTTAACACTATTTCAAATAAAGACAAAAACATCACATATATGCCCATTATGAGAGGAGGGTCATAACACAGCTCAGTCATATTACCGCATCCCTGCAGCAGTTCAGCTTTAAGTACCTTGTCTAAGGCAACAATAATGTTTAAGTACCTTGCCAAAAGGCCTAAAGGTACAGGAAAAAAATAAATTTCATTTTCGCAAAACACAGCACTAGTGTCGACGTGAAGTGGCTCACCTCTCTCACTGTGAGTCAATAGTCAGCCCTGAGCAAAAGTGCTCTCTTAGTCTACAGAAACAGACATTCATATTGTCAATTTAGTGTAGGTTTTCTCTTCAATAACATGCACAATGCATCTTTGCATTCTTTTTAAATGGTATTATGAATTCCTTAAAAAATCCTAATATTTCTGTGGTTACAGCTCCTAAAGGCAAACAGAATCAGCTCTGAACATTCCAAAGTAATGCACAAACAGCACAGTGCATTGCTAACTGCCTTTTGTTTGGCTCATAAAGCAAATACACATTGGTATGAAGCTTCCTGTGAAATGATCTTAGTAGTGTGTCCTCAAATTAAAATGCCCCCAGAGCCTAAAAAGTGTAGATATCTGTGAGAGACTGTAAGACACTTCTACATGTATCTAAAGAGCTCATTTCAGAGCCCCATCCACATCATACAACTGTAATGCACAAAGAAATCTTTAACTGGGGTAATTACTCCAAGCATGTGATTAGAATGTCATTTGATGACATTGGCTAATTAGCTCTGTCTTGGTTCATCACAATCGCTCAATAGGAAAGGCTGTCACGGCTGGCAGGGAGGTGCAATGCTCTTAGCTGGACTATGGCATGTAAGGGCTTGGATAAGAAATTGTAGGACAGAGGGTCTTTTAATAATTTCTGACACATCTGTCATGGAGAAAGGTTTGAGAGACTTTAAATAGCATGAATTTAATTGAAGTATTATTCTCTTGATCTTCACATTTTAGCTGGTCCAGATCCAGCTCATTGTTAACTCTTTTCCAGCCAGGATTTTTTTTTTTTTTTTTTTTTTTTTTTTTTTTTTAGTTGCCAGCCAGCACCACCATTTTAGATACATTTCACAAAACTTTCATGGCCCCCAGAATTTTTTTTATTTTTATTTTTTTTTGTATGGATATCTGAACATGCAATATGCCAAAAGGAAGAACAGATCTGCTTAAAAATAATAAATGAATAAATAAATAAATATTCCAACTTCATGCGTTCTATTTTTTTAACACTTGAATGTAGGTAATGATCAAAACATAGATGGAGTAGATTGTGTCCATCAACACGCCAAAACTTGCACAGTCCTATACATCTATGTGGTTTTGACATTTCATTCAGTAACGTTAGGCAGTTTTGAATTATATGCTGTTTAATGTTTGATCATCACATTATTTTACATGCTTAAGCAGTGCTTTTATCTCTTGTTTCTGCTTCTTCTTCGCCTGTGTTTTGATCCAGAGATTCTGTACTCTTTTAGAAGATGTGTAATAGCATCTGCTACTGTATAACAGTGAAAACATGGATTGCCAGAGAATTCTGTCAATGATGGGAAGGCATTGTCAAAAATGATGGGGAATGTTGTCAATGGCAGGGAAAGAGTTCATACTTAAGCAGAGATAATGGGTTGCATTTATTGATTAAGAAAAAAAAAAAACAGTAAAAATTTTCTTAGGGAAAAAAAAAGTACTCTGAGCAATGAGTAGTGAACGCAAGGCAAACAGGAACAGTGGGTAGCCATTTTTGCTGCCCAGGGAGTGATTGGGGGTTAGGAGGAGAGGTCTGCATTCCCACGGCTCTCCCGCAAGATTTCTTGCAGCTCAGATTAAGTTTCTTGCAGCTCAGATTAAATTTCTGAATGAAAGGTGGTAGCAGTCTGACAATAGCCTGGCCACTCCTGACATCCTTGTCATCTTTGTCCTTCAAGTTCAAGCGCTTGAAGTGAACAATACTTTCTTCAGTGGTCGCGTTCACACAGTTCCCAGTTCCCTGGCCTGAGAAACCTGGCAAGATATGCTCTTTGCATCCTGGCCACAAGTGCACCTTCAAATAGAACATTCATCCTTTGTGGTCAGATTCTGGAGAAGAGACGTTCGGTATTGAAACCATCATCAGTCAGTGACATTTTGTTTTTGAGTGGATGTTAAAAAAAGTTTCCTTTTGCAGTGTTGCAAGATTCTCCTGTTGAATGAAAACTTTTCCTGCACACATACAGTGAGTTACAACTACTTACATGCAATTATTAGTGAATGAGACCACAGGGACACAGGACAGGTGTTTTATCTCTTAACGCAATGTATGATGTGGAGGTAAATATCCCAGATCTGGTAATCTAAATTAACAATAAAAAGAATTAACAATAAAAAAGGGAGTATAATCTTAGCGTAACATTACCCAGCTCACTTTGCAAGTACTTTTCTAAGTGGAGGTTTAGTATACTGTGACATGTCGTTCTTTCAATGGAGGCAGCCAAGTATATTTCATCAAACAGCGACATAATTAATTTCAGCTACTGCAGTGCGACAGTCAAATGAAATAAATTTCTCCTCCTATTATCAAGGGGCACATCCAGCCACCGAGCTGCAGACATGGGCGCTCTGCATCGATGATGAGAGAGACTAAGTGTTTTTGCTTTTACTAATTACATCTAGCATATGTTGTACAGAAGCAGGGAGGAGACAGACTAAGGACTGAACATCACATAATTGTATGAGTCACAGGGTTTCTTATTTGTTAAATAAATATATACTTAATTTCTACAAAGTCCCAGGTTGCTTTTCATTTGGCAAATTATAATGAGAATTCCAGCGATTAACATTTAATATTTAGTTTCCTGCATATGAAATGAATTCATAAAACCCATTCACTCCTGGGAATGCAAACAAATTTAATTACACCTCTTTGTGGTGACACATTTTCTCTTCCTTTCAAATGTCTCATGCTCAAATTGCAAGGAGAATAATGATGCACAGAAGTAACGCTCATCTTTAACAACTGTGAACACTTTGATCATCCATATAAAAGGCAGAAAAAAGGACAGTGTAAAAGTACCACCATCTTGACCTCCAACATAGAATAAGAGCAGAGTCAAAACACAGTGCTATTCTCAGCTTTAATGGATGTTGTGCCCTAGGAAATGTTGACTTGAAAGTCAGAAATCATCAGGATTCTGCTTTGAAGCAACTGTAGACTCATTGTCTACCTCATAATCTTGCTTTCTTTCCTTTCTATTAAAGTTTAATTTGGTGAAGTTTTCTTTCATTCCGAACACTTTTCACTTGAGGCAGGCTTTATCAACTGTCAGTGCATGAAAACTATTGTCAATATCAGCATGCTCAGGGTCAGCATCCTAAAAGTAAATGATCATTCTACACTGGATGGATGGATGGATGGATGGATGGATGGATGGATGGATGGATTTTTTTTCCCCTTCCCATCCAGAGTGCATGCACAACACATTCTCTCCTGATGCTAATAATGTCTATAATTATTTTTTTTACTGCTTTAATACCCAGTACTTGAGTAAAACAAAAGAAAGCACATGGATTTTTCTATTCAGCACTTTTGACCTTTGGATTACATACTCAAAAAACAAGAGAAAACCAGTCACTATATAGCTTTAGTAGCTTTTTGGCCATCTAAACCTGAACATTAAATGCCCCGATGTACCTCAAGCGAAGTTAGGCTTGAAAAGTAAATTGTCACAGACACGTCAGGTTCCAACATCACCCAGTCACAACGCACGCCATCTCCAGAGTACTGATCACTGCCACCTGCACCTCATCACCTCACTCATCTACAGCACTATATAGAGCACACACACACAGCACTCCATGTCCGGTCTCATTTGCATATACTTCCTGTGATGCTTACCTCAAAGACTCCTCTTCGTATACTCACCAGTCTCCAGCGTGTCTCCTTCCCTCTGTGTGCCTCGTCTGCTGTGTGGGTGTGTTCCAGTCAGCTCCAAGTAACTCCAGCAATCTCCAAGTATCTCTACCTGCAACGGAAAGGACAGTAACTATTCCTCATACTACCAGCCTAACATCATCTACTTCCCGTTCACTCACCTGTTTGATATCTCATGCTCTACTGTGGTCAATAAATACCATATACCTGTTTACATCTGTGTCTGCCTCCTGTGTACTGTAACAGAAGACCGGACCAACACCGCAGACCCAGTATGAGCCAGCCGGATCCCTTTCAAGACCTGGTGGATGCGCTTTGGCGAACTCTCACCACAAATCCACCACCGCCATCTCCAGTCATGGATCCTTCACCTGCACCAGTGAACCCGAACACCAACGCCATCAGTACTCCTTCACTACCGCCGTACGCCAGTCCCATGGCCAAACCGGCGCCCTACTCAGGATCGGCAGAGGATTGCAGCGGATTCCTGCTGCAATGCACACTGGTCCTGGAGATGCAGCCGCACCTGTACCCGAATGAGTCACCAAGATTGCATTCATCATTTCTCAGCTCAGCGGCAAAGCATGGAAGTGGGCCGATTCCATCTGGACCCAGCGGGGGTGCTGTAACCCAATCCTACTCGGCGTTTATTTCCCACTTCCGGGAGGTGTTTGGGAAACCGATCACAGATTCGTCTGCTGGTGAGAAACTCTATAATTTGAAACAAGGATCAATGTCTATTTACGATTATGCTTTGCACTTCAGAACGCTTGCTGCAGTCAGCGGATGGAATGAACAAGCTCTGATAACAACATATCGTCAAGGATTAGAACCACGGGTACGGCTGCATCTCACTGCATGCGAGGATTCCATCGGCCTCGAAAAGTTCATCCAGCTCTCCATTCGCTGCGCCACTCGCATG
Organism: Chanodichthys erythropterus; assembly: GCF_024489055.1. Lineage (NCBI taxonomy): Eukaryota > Metazoa > Chordata > Actinopteri > Cypriniformes > Xenocyprididae > Chanodichthys > Chanodichthys erythropterus. Next base: position 16,960,462 of record NC_090231.1, on the reverse strand, counting down.
CAAGCGTGCATTCAAGAGCACCAGGACCAGTCACTTCCCAACATGCTCCTCTGCTCATCCGAACCCGTCAACACTCCAGAACCAGCCCAAGAACCCATGGATGTTGAAAACTCACGTCTATCTTCGGAAGAGCACCGCCATCGGCTAACCCTGAATCTCTGTCTGTACTGTGGAGGCCCTGGGCATATGATTGCAACATGCCCCACACGACCACTTCGACCCATGGTGAGTGCCATCATTCCTAATTCTCATAAAATGAAACCACTCACCACCGTCGTCAATCTTACTGCCGCTACTGTCTCCCTTTCAGTGGTCGAGCTCCTTGACTCAGGGTCAGCCGGCAACTTCGTCTCCGGCGCCCTCTGCCGTCAGCTACGTCTCAAGACCTCTCCGTCTCTGACGATCTACAAGATCAACTCAATAACTGGTAAACCCCTGAGTCGTAAGTGCGTCCGCACCGTGGCAGGACCTGTGACACTCCAAGTTGGCTTACTACATCAAGAGGAAATACATCTGCTGGTTCTGGAGGATTCCACCGCTGACGTGGTTGTAGGGCGCCCCTGGTTGGAGCAGCACAACCCAACCATCTCCTGGAAAACAGGTGAAATCCTGAAGTTGGGCAACACCGGTTTCTCTCACTGTCTGGCTGAACTTCCTGTTTCATCATCTCCTCCGCCTGATCTCTCTCTCTGCGCCACTTCCATCGAGAGTCCAGTCGAACAACGATCCATCGACATCCCCAAGTGTTACGCCCCCTTCAGCGATGTCTTCTGCCCGCAGCAGGCTTCCAAGCTGCCTCCACACCGGCCATGGGACTGTGCCATTGACCTGCTTCCGGGTGAACCAGTGCCAAAGGGTAAGATATACCCACTTTCCATCCCGGAGGAGAAGGCCATGGAGGATTACATCAAGGAAGCCCTCGCCCAAGGTTACATCAGGCCGTCTACTTCCCCTGCTGCTTCCAGCTTCTTCTTTGTGGCTAAAAAGGACGGAGGCTTGCGGCCATGTATTGACTATCGCTCACTCAACAAGATCACAGCTAATTCAGATATCCCCTTCCTCTCATCCCAGCGGCCCTGGAACATCTCCGTGGTGCCACTGTATTTACGAAGCTGGACCTCCGCAGCACGTATAACCTCATCCGGATACGTGAGGGGGACGAGTGGAAGACCGCCTTCATGACCCCTACTGGCCACTACGAATACCTTGTGATGCCGTATGGCCTGGTCAACGCCCCCTCTGTATTCCAGGATTTCATACATGAGGTGCTCCGGGAGTTTCTCCATCGCTTCGTCCTAGTGTACATCGACGACATACTCATATATTCCCGGAGCCAGGCCGAACATCGCCAACACGTTGCGGAGGTCCTCACCCTTCTTCGGCAATTCAACCTGTTCCTCAAGGCAGAGAAGTGCTCCTTCCATCAACCTTCCGTCTCATTCCTTGGTTACAACATAGACCACAGTGGCATCCGGATGGACGTGAGGAAGGTGGAATCCATCACAAACTGGCCAGAACCCACTACCATCAAAGAGTTACAACGCTTCCTCGGATTCTCCAACTTCTACAGATGGTTCATCAAAGGTTACAGTTCCATCACCCATCCACTTACCAGCCTGCTCCATGATAAGCCCAAGTCTCTGTCCTGGAACCTAGCAGCCACCAACGCATTCAACCATCTTAAAGAAGCCTTCACCACCGCTCCCTTGCTCGTTCATCCTGATCCAGAAAAACAGTTCATCATGGAAGTGGACGCCTCGACCACTGGAGTGGGAGCGGTGTTGTCGTAGCAGCAGGGGACGCCCAGTAGACTCCATCCATGTGCCTTCTTCTCCCGCAAGCTCAGCCCAGCGGAAGTCAACTACTCCATCGGTGATAGGGAACTTCTTGCTGTTAAACTTGCCTTGGAAGAGTGGAGGCATTGGCTGGAGGGAGCCAAACATGCTTTCCTGGTGTTAACAGATCACAAAAACCTTGAATATCTTCGGTCAGCGAAAAGACTAAACCCAAGACAAGCTCGCTGGGCCATGTTCTTCTCCCGATTCAATTATACCATCTCCTACCGCCCAGGTACCAAAAATGTCAAAGCTGGCGCTCTCTCTCATATCCATGCCCCTGAGGAAAAGACCGAGGAACCTGAACCCATCATTCCGAGCTCTCTCATCGTGAGTCCTATTACCTGGTCAGAAGAAACCATTCCCTCCTCCAATGCCTCCACGAACCCTCCGCTGGGCTGTCCACCCGGCTTGCTGTATATCACCCGGACACAACGCACTCCAACCATTCTCTCAGCTCACACGTCACTAGGCACTGGTCACCCGGGGGTCAATGAAACCATCTTGTTGCTTAAAGAACGCTTCTGGTGGCCAGGGATGGCTTCTGATGTCAGAAGGTACGTGCAGGGCTGTCGGGAGTGCGCCATCTCCAAAAGTCCTCGTCATCTGCCAGCTGGGAAACTCCTTCCGCTGCCCGTTCCAGATCGACCATGGTCACACCTAGGGAGATCAGTGATGAAATCCACTCCTGTCTCCAGGGAGTACCACCATCCTAGTCGTTGTGGACCGTTTCTCAAAGTCTTGCCATCTAATTCCACTCCCAGGATTACCCACTGCCATGGAGACTGCTGAAATACTCTTCAACCAAGTGTTCCGGTATTTTGGAATACCAGAAGACATAGTCTCTGACAGAGGACCTCAGTTCATATCCAGAGTGTGGAGATCATTTCACTCCCTCCTAGGTGTGGCCGTCAGCCTGACTTCCGGATACTATCCACAGTCGAACGGGCAGACGGAAAGGAAGGTGCAGGACATTGGCCGCTTCCTCCGTACCTTCTGTCATGACCACCAGGACTCTTGGAACCAGTTCCTGGGTTGGGCAGAGTACGCCCAAAACTCTCTCCGGCAGTCGTCTACAGGACTCACACCATTCCAGTGCGTACTCGGCTAACAACCCCCACTGGGGAACCTTCCAACGTTCCGGCAGTGGATTACTGGTTCCGAGAGAGCGAGAGGGTCTGGGACTCAGCACACCATCAGCTGCTACGAGCCCTGTGCAGACTCAGGATGACGGCCGACCTTCGACGCTCCAACACTCCAGTCTTCCAGCCTGGTCAGATGGTTTGGCTGTCACCCCGGGATGTCAGACTGCTTCTGCCCTGCAGAAAACTGAGTCCCACGTTCATTGGCCCATTCCCCATCGTCAAGCAGGTCAACCCAGTCACCTACCAACTCCAACTGCCATAGGGATATCGCATTCACCCCACTTTCCACGTGTCACTGCTTAAAGCTCACCATCCTTCTGTTCTCCCCCCAGGACCTGACGTGGCGCCCGCCAAACCCCCCCTTCCACTCATCCTGGAGGACGGAGCTGCGTATGAGGTTCATGAGATCTTGGACTCCCAGCGTTGTGGTGGTCAATTGGAATATTTAGTGGACTGGGAAGGATACGGCCCCGAGGAACGCTCATGGGTCCCAAGGAACGACATCCTGGATCCCAGCTTACTCCAGACTTTCCACGACAGTCACCCTGAGAAACCGGCACCGTGGGGAAGAGGACGACCACCACGGCAATGGGGTCCTCGGCCCTCTGGAGCGGGCCGTGGAGGGGAGGGTACATTCACAGACACATCAGGTTCCAACATCACCCAATCACAACGCACGCCATCTCAAGAGTACTGATCACCACCACCTGCACCTCATCACCTCACTCATCTACGGCACTATATAGAGCACACACTCACAGCACTCCATGTCCGGTCTCGTTTGCATATACTACTTCCTGTGATGCTTACCTCAAGGACTCCTCTTCGTATACTCACCAGTCTCCAGCGTGTCTCCTTCCCTCTGTGTGCCTCGTCTGCTGTGTGGGTGTGTTCCAGTCAGCTCCAAGTAACTCCAGCGACCTCCAAGTTCCAAAGTAACTCTACCTGCAACGGAAAGGACAGTAACTATTCCTCATACTACCAGCCTAACATCATCTACTTCCCGTTCACTCACCTGTTTGATATATCATGCTCTACTGTGGTCAATAAATACCATATACCTGTTTTCATCTGTGTCTGCCTGCTGTGTACCGTAACATAAATACAGAAACTGTTCTGCTAATTTTAATTACAGACTTGTTTCAGAGTCAAACTCAATCCGTAATAACACAGCCTGATCTAATAATAAATGAATAATCATTCATTGAAGACTTAGAAACATAATGTTCAGTTTTACCCTTAGTGTTTTTCCAACAAACAGTGGGGAAATGCCCTGGGTTGTTCTGAATCAACAAAACAAATTAAAGAGTTTATATGTCACAATTTTAGGGATGCATCAATCAATGTAATAAATGAACATGAAGGTATATTAGTATAATATATATTAGCAATTAGTAATATATTATTAGTAATACATGTATTTCTATTTCACTGTTCCAGACCGCCAGAGATGGTCAGTACATGGTTGAAGGAGTCACGTCTTGCGCATGACATTGAAAATCTCATATTCACAAGTTCACCCTTACAAATAAGTCAGATAGATTAAAAGGTATGTGTATGGCATGCCATCTGAGGAGAGGGCTCCGGGCCTGGTATTTGGCCTGAACCCAGAGTACTCCCCCCAATAAGTAGCAAACCAAAATCAGACAGCAGCCAGAAAAGATGTCAATCCCCCACAAAAACTTGCAGAGCTCAAAGCTGATGGTGTGCCAATCGTAGGGAAGGGGTTAGTCGCTGGATCAGGAAGGCTTCTTGCATCATCGGATGGGAGTTTGGTGATCATGAAATCTCACTGGTGTTTGGTTGAGGATGGGTGCACGTGGGTTAGCTCCTGCGGGAGCGGAGGAGATAGCACTGCTGCAGTCGGATGGAGAAACTGAGCTCCTGTGGAAGCAGAGGAGATGATACTGCTGTGGCAGTGGAAAGGCTTGTTTTTCAACTTGCTTTCTGACTATCCATCAGCAAAGTTAGATGGAGAATTGAGCTCCTGCGGGAGTGGAAGAGATAACACTGCTGTGGCAGTGGAAATAAATTGCTTCCAACTCGCTTTCCAACTATCCAATGAGCCAGTTGAACAGAGAAAAAGAGCTCCTGCTGGAGCGGAGAAGATGACACTGCTGCAACAGTGGAACAAAACGTACTTTTCCAACTTTCTTTCCTATCCAATGGGTAATTTGGTCAGAGATCTGAGCTCCTGTGGGAGCGGAAGAGTTAACACTGTTGCAGCAGTGAAGCAAGTTGGAATGAGAAACAGGGCTCCTGCGGGAGCGGAGGAGATAACAGTGCTGCAGCAGTGGAGCAAGATTGGATGGAGTAAAGGAGCTTTTGTAGGAATAGAGTAGATGACACTTCTGTGGCAGTGGGAATGAGCTTGTTTTCAACTTGCTTTCCAACTATCCAATGAGCAAGTTGGACATAGAACTGAGCTCCTGCAAGAGTGGAAGGGATAACACTGCTGAGCCAATGAAAGTAAGTTGGGTAGAGAAGACAGAGCTTCTTTGAGAGCGGAGGAAATAATGCTGCTGTGGAAGTGAAAGCAATTTTGATGGAGAAGTGGAGCTTCTGTGGGAGCTGAAGTAGTATCATTGCTGCGACAGTGGAATGGAGTTGGCTCCTGTAGGAGCGAGTGTATGGATGCTGCTGCAGCAGTTAACATGGAAATATTTCCACTGTTTAGTGGATTGATGGTGTTAAATTGAGGTGAATATGGAGAGCCTGTAGGTTTCGGTGTATGAGAACAAGTTGACGCTAAATAATTTAGCTGATGAGTGTTCGTTTAGCTTCTTTGATATGGAAGCAATCAATCAAAGCAATCGGGAAAACCGAAAATAAGCTTGTGGAAAAACTGGATTCTGCTTAAGTAACCCTTGATGGAGCTGTTGAGATGAGATATGAATAAGGTAATGGTGAGCAGAGAAAAATCTGGAAAAAGCAGGTTTTATGTGAAGTGGCAAGACTTAAAACACCTTCATGCGGTTAAGTAGGATTGGAGGGTTCTAGGGTAGACGGCTTGAAGAATGGAATTGAGAGAGGCTTCAAGGATGGGTTTTTAGTGGGTGGTTTATGGGAATATCAAATCTGAATAGTGAGGTACTCGAGTTGGGATTTGGTCCGCTTCTGGTGCCAGCAGCCTGAAATTCTAAAATGCGAAATGAGAGAGAGATTCAGCTATTTGATTTTTCTACTGGGGAATGTGGTTTGCATTTATGATGAATTGATCGCAGGCTGAAATCCTGAAATCTTAGAAGAGGCATTAGTGCGGGGGAGTGTGAACGGCCTTTATTAATGCAATGTGCAGTGGCTTCGTCACAGTGCACTACATTGTTGTTGGTGGACCATTCTTTTCCCCACAGAAAGGCTGCTACAACTAGAGGATACAGCTCACAGTGCTGAGGATGTTTAAGATTGCGGTGAGTCTAAAAGCTGGGAGGTTCTAGACAAAAACCAACGGCCTTGGTAAAATCCCCGGAATCTGATGGAGGGAGCTACTTTGGTAAACAGTTGAATATTGAAGGAAGATAACCATATTGAAACAGACAAACCGTTCCATTGTTTAAAGGTGCTAAAGAGGATCTTTTCGTCGACTGAGAAACCAAAGACTGTTAGTGAGTTTCTGAAATGAGCGCATGCGTAAGAACAACCCCCCTCCTTCACAGCTCATTTTCGCGGGAACACCTCCCAAAACTTGTGCACGAGTATTGGAACACGAGTGTTTACCACCGGCATTCGCTGTGTCGTGTTAGTGGATTCATTATGTCGGACTCACCGCAGGTACTCCTGTCTCCTGACAAAAACATTGCATGCGGTGCCTGTAGAGTGTGGAAAGTTACTGGAGCGTGCAGCCGCGCACGTCTCGCACAAGGAACATCATGGCAGTGATTGACAAGCCAGAGGGCCAATCCACGCACGTCTTTCACAAGGAACGTAATGGCAGTGATTGACAAGCCAGAGGGCCAATCGTTTATGCGATGATCGCGTAAACGATTGGCTGATGTTTTTAAGGCCCTACCTCATGCACAAATGATGTATATTAATATTATTCCTTTCACTGCACCTAATAAATAGTCTTTTATCAGTTAGTAAAGACAGTTTCAAGTAATATTGCAAAAATATATAAACAAAACATCCTCTTTAGCGACTTTAAGGAAGGTTATCCATAAACTGAGCTTGCTTCAGCACAAACTAGTTAGGGAGATTACATCCTCTAATACGTGAATTGAAGACGCGAGGGAGAGGAGAAAGGGAAAAGTGGTCTGTAGCTCATCGGAGTGAAGAGGAGAGTGAGGACTGGCAGCGGTGGAATCTGGGGTGTGGCCCAGACTTGTAGAGGGCCTGCTGCAGTGGTCTGGTGCTCAAAAACCTGGTCTTGTAAGGGAGGGAGATGGTGATTTTTGAGAGCATGATTTTGCTGCCTTGCGATTCTTATTCGCTTTGTTAGCTGCTTTGGAAGTCGGAGTGGATTTTGGAGATTGGAATACTACTTGAAGTGAAACATACAAGTTGTAAAGTTGTGCTTTGTTCTTACTTCTGAAACAAACGAAAAAAATAAATAAATAACACCGGCGGTGATTAGTGCTTGTCTAGGAGGATGCTGAAGATGATGGTGGATGTCTTGATGATGGAGGTGAGAGTCAGCCTCGGCGTCTTAGGGTTAGAGAAGCAGCGCAGCTGGGCTGATGACCGTGCGGTGTTGCTGGAGGCTCAGTTGCAGTGTCCTTTTGAGTAAAGATGCTCCTTGCATTGGTGAGATGTGGCAAAGGATCCTGGGCAACGAGGGAGTATATATATAGGCCTCCTCTCATGCTGAAAGGATAGACATGTTGATTGCTGATGATATGATTAGATCATTTGCACGTCCTCCTCCCGAACTTAGTTAATGAGACATCTAATTCAGTCACAGGTGACTTTGACCGATGACGTGTCGGAATCTATATCAGTTCTGACTACATCATGGTTGGTCTCTTTGCTATTCTCGCAAAGAGATCTCGCTCGAGTGTGCACAGCTTTTTGGTTGGCGTTTGCTCCTTCCTTTCAAGCAAAATAACACATATAGGATTCATCATTGGATTTAAATTGGATTTTGGACTATTTTCTGACCCATTGGTTATCCAGGTTCTTAACTAAATGCAGTGTTCCTGTCAGGGGAATTTAGGTGAGTGTTTGTATTAGAACTCATTGGTTAACCAGGGTTTATGTACTTACCTGTTGCCTTCAGCTTGCATTGGCCGTAGTTGTGCTCACTGGTAAACCAGGGTGTCAGTCATTGTGTGCAGTCAATGTGACCATGTAATGCACCTTTTATCTCAGTACCATATTCAGCTCTGCTAATTAATCTATTGATCAACATGTAGGTGTGGCGGCCTCATGTTTTTCCTTAGTAGTATTTAGTGAGTGGGATATTTTACTCTTGTATATCTTTTTGTTAATAAATTAATTTTTATTGCAAACTGTGTCATTCTTGTGTTCCTAATCAGAGGCTCTACAAGCTCACCAAAAACATTCTGTTTTAGAACTTAGAGCCCATCTTTCTGAGAAGCCGAATGGTCAGCTGGGCAAGTATTTTGTGATTGGTCAACCGCTTAAAGTGTGGGCCAAAAATTTAACCTCTGTTACAATAACTCGGCTTCAGCTCCCGAGTAGCTTCATGAGTAGCTGTAAACAGCATTATATATGGTTTCGCATGCAGTGAAAGAGGGAAAAAACTGCATCAACATAGCAAACTCATTTACCAAAGAGTTTTATGAGGCCGTGCCAAAGCAGCCAGTAGGCGAAAATTATGCAAATGTGTAACATGGTAACTAAGTCACGGAAATAATGGCAGGACTAAGTGAGGTGTTTCAGGCAAGAGTTTTCTATTGAAAAAATTAACTCTCTTTGGCATGGACTTTGTTCTTTGCAACTTTGTTTACATGAAGTTATATTATACACTAAAGGAAATGTAAAAAAAAAAAAAAAAAGCCTTTAAGTCTTTTTATTGATACTCTTCTCTCAGCTTCACAGCAAGTCATTTCACAAATGAAAACTGTAGCCGACCAAGTATGGTTGTATGATAAATGAAACAAACTGGTAGACGAGGAAAAAAAGGAAAAAAAAAAAAAAAAAAAAGAAATCAAAAGAAATTTCGGACCCACTTTATATTAAGTGGCCTTAACTACTATGTACTTACATTTAAATTAATAATTTAATACAATGCACTTATTGTGTAGATACATGGTTTTACATTGTACTTATATTTTAAAAACACCTGCTTGTAATTACATCTGTAATTAATTTCTGTAATTACATTTATAATTACACTGTTGACCCATCCCTTTCACCTTACCCCTACCCTTAAACATACCCATACCATCAAAGCTTTCCCTAACCTTACCCGTATCCCACCTCAATAGCTGCAAACATGTTTTGCAATTCAATATGAACCCAATAAGTACATTGTACTTATTTTTTGATGTAAGTACAAAGTAGTTAAGGCTACTTAATATAAAGTGGGACTGAAATTTCTTTATTTTCCACTTTTATTCAAATCATGCTGATGTTGTGAACTGCATAACAGTAATTATGTAATTAAATTTCTTCATGTAGTTAATACCAATAATGCCAAAGATTTGATTTAAAATGCTGTATAATTGACTTCTCTGCCCAGGTTCAAGGTCCCAGCTGATTATTTGCAGGTGGGTGGCTTCTACAAGTTCTGGAGCTCTGAATATCTTAGACATTTAACTGAATATGCAACTTTATTTTATTAATTCTCCCAGGTACCACTCATACACTGAAATTCTATGATGACTTGAATTTTTATGGGTTAGATCAAGACTAGGTGAGGACAATTGATAGGAAGGACATTTTCACTCAGGTTTGCACATAAAAAAAGAATGGTTAGCACATTTACTTGTAAGGTAACAACCTGGGGTTTGTTTCCCGAAAGCATCGTTGGTGAACCATGGTCGTAAGTCCCATTGAACTCTATTGGTAACGACAGAACTTGTGACCATAGTAAGCTTTGGGAAACGCACTCCTGGACAGTTGAGCTGAATTAATGTTCAGTGTTTGTCATGTGACAACACTGTAGCATACTACTCTGCAAAATTATTTGTTACATATTTTAAACTATTTTACACACTATTCCAAAAAAATTAAATAAAAAATAGGCAGTATGCATGGTGTACTAGGCATTAAGCACTGTTAGTGTGGCATTCCAAACACAGCGGCTGCATCCAAAATTACAGGCGAAAAACAATGTGTGACAAAAGTAGTATGTTCGAATGCATAGTATTCATAAAAGAGTAGGAAAAAAGCACCTGGATGACCCAATTCTTCTGGCAAGATTCTGGGGCCTCATTTATAAAATGTTGCGCAGAGACCGTCCTAAAATTTGATCTTATGACATTTCTCCGATGTGCGTACATGCGATTCATAGAATGAACGTACACACTGAAAACGAGCGTACGCCTCTCTTTCAGATGTGAAATCTATAAATCGCAAATGATCTTGAACTTGTGCACAGCTGAATGGTTTCAGTTCTCCGCATTATAAACAACACCTAATTAATGTCATTTACATATAAAAGATCACCAGTCATCGTCCAAATCATTGGCGAACTGCAAAAATACCTTACACTTCCAAAAACCTGCAGTAATCTGACCAGGAAAAGTGTGTATGGGGCTTTTCCACGTCAAAGACCGCTTTTGTAAATATGAGTGTTGGCGTGGATTTAAGCGTATGCTGTTACAATACAGAAGGGTCGGAGACTGGAGATAAAAGTTAATGATGTTTATTAGACACACAGCAGCGGTAACAGACGTGCAGGTGAGTATGAGGTGAATGTTGGAGTGAATGATGAGAGGTAGATGAGTGATACTGTCCTTTGTGTTTGTAGTGGTGAAGATCCTGGGCGAAGGTGAAGATGAGCAACACTGGAGACGGAAGACACTCACACACAGACTGGGAACACAGGAGGAGACTTGGAAACGCTGGAGACAGGTAAATAGATCGCTAGGAGTCCTTGAGGTAAGCATGAAGGTAAGTCTAGATGCGAACGAGACCTGACAGTGACTGAAGGTGTGTGAGTGTCTTTTATGTGGTGCTTGATTGGCGTGCTGATGGGGTGCAGGTGCATGTGATTAGTACTCTGATGAGGGAGTGCGATGTGATTGGATGGTGTTGGAGCCTGGCATGTCTGTGACATATGCATACTCTAAGATCAAATCTGTGCGTACGCACACTTTATAAATGAGGCCCCTAAGTGTACATATGATGGACACTTTATCCCATGAGGCCATGGGAGAGGATATGTGAATGGCAGTGAAGAAACATAACTGACGCTGGTAGTTCACGTCATAAGAGTGACATGGCGAATGTAGTATGTCCAGATTACATTCATACTATATAGAACATACTCTTTTAGCGGTCTTCTAGCGGTATTTAACATAAGTACCTACTCAAGAAAGTATGTGATTTCGGATGCAGCCAGCCTCTTGCTTGTTTCTGCTTCTTCTTGACTTGGTTTTTGATACAGAGATTGTGTACTATTCCAAAAGGTGTGTAAGAGTACCCCATACCATAAAACAGTGAAAACATGTATTGCCAAAAAATCAAAATCAAACACATCATTGGCGGGGAAGCGTTGTGCCATAAATGATGCAAAATATCAATGGTGAGGAAAGAGTTGAGGATCTTTAAGGTTTTATTTAAACTACTGCTATCTGTGGAAAAGTATACAGTGCTTTTATGAATTATTACTCATTTAAGTCTGTCATTGGTGAGTTATGGGGATGTAGGACACAGCATCCAATTTAATCATGTGTCTTGCAGCTTTTTATGATATGTATTGCAATGGAACAAACCACTTAGTGAAGACCAAAAAGTATTTGTGTAATGCAAATGTATTTAGAGTTTACAATGCAGTCTGCTGTTCGCAAAGGCTTTATATTCAAATTAGAAGCTATCTGAATAATAGATGGTTAAATTCATATTTACATTGTACCATTTTATCACCCTTATATCATAGATAACTGCAGATTAAAAAAAAATGTTTTTTTTTTTTTTTCTGAATTATAAAATAATAGTAAATTAGATTAAATCATCTGGTACTTATGTTAATAAAAAGTTTTTTTATTGTATAAAATGACATAAGAACATTTTTTTTCCTGTCAAATTGTGCTGCCATGTTGTGATTCAGTTGTAATGTTTGATAAATGTAAATGTCTCTGACATTACTTTTTGCTCCCAACTCCATAACATCCCTTATGACATCACTATTCTTTTCTCCATTTTCCTCTGTTAAGTTGGCAGTCCTTGTGGCAGTGGTTCATGGGTAGTGATGAGTAGCTTCCCCAGGCACACTCGTACTGCCTGGAGCAATGCTCTATGTAAACAAACAATTGACATGGCCGCCTTGCGTCTATCGCCGCTGGGAATTCCCTCTCACGCAGTACAGCCCAAGCAGGTAATTTTACTGCCTTACCTACGACTTTTATACAGTTTTGTTTCAGTCTTTCCTGGTGAAGCGAAAGAGAGAGCGAGAAAAAAAAGACTCCCCCCATGGACCTGTCAATGTGTATACATGAATTGCTTAAAAAAATAAAAAAATAAAAAAAAATAAATAAAAAAGATGGAGTACCCTGTGGTCTGTTGTTTTCTTTTTTTTTTCTTTTTATTTTGTTCTCATTCTTTCTTACTCTAGTGGGAGCTGGTGGGTGGGTAGATAATTCCAAGTGATATATGCCTGACATCCCACTAGCTGGCTGTCAGTGATAAAATTTTGTAGGTTTCAGACAGTCAAATGTGTAACACATGCATGTAAGCTCATACCAGGATCACTGTCTGATTTGCGATTTCTCTGTCTGGAATCGCGAGCATGAACATGTCTTGTTGTCCTGGCAGGCAAGCATGATACACAGCTTGTTATATTGGTGGATGTCAGTACTAATTCCTGGATCCTAGAAAAAAAATGTGTGGATCAGCTTAAAAAGTCAGAACTGAAGATTTAATAATAACCAATTACAAGGCATTCCTGTCTTTACACTTAAAGTGTAATAAAGTGTAATTTATTAAAAGAACATGTTTTTACACTGTCAGAAATAAAAGTGGAAAAAAAGTGAAAAAATTACAACAGCTGTTGTATAAAATGTTGTGTAGATATGGTCCTACGTTTTGTCTTACGATCACTTCTCAACTGTGCATATGTGTGATTCATAGAATCAAAATGCAGGTATGCCTCTATTTCGGATGTGAAATCTGTACATCGCAAATAATCTTGAACTTGCGCAGAGCTGAATGGCTTTAGTTCTCCGCCTTGTAAACAACGCCTAATTAATGTCATTTACAACTAAAAAAATCACCAGTCTTTAAGTTGTTTAATTTAGAATGGCGAGCTGCAAGAATATCTTAGATTTCCAAAAACCTGCAGTACACTGACAACGAAAAGCGTGTTCGTCTGCTCAGACCGCCACATGGCGCTAAGCACTTTTCCACTTCACCGTTAGTGTGGATTTATGCGTATGCACATTCTAAGATTAAATCTGTGCTTACGCATGCTTTATAAATGAGGACCCTTGTCTCTGGGGCAGTACCCTTAACAGGATAACTTTCTACCTTATCAACCACTAAAAATGTGCATTTTAGTACCTTAGTCATAGCATAACATAGTCGTACCACACTTTAGTACCGTAATAATATGTATTATTAAAATACTATGCACTTTTATGGGTAAATACGGTACAAAGGTCTACTTGTGTACTGAATTTATTTACTTACAATGGAAGAGTGCATGCAACAAAATGCTACTGATTACACCTTTAAAATGCATATTGGGTCTCATTAATCATTCTCATTTGCCTTTACATTTTTATTGTAAATTTGTGACACCATATCCTCAGCTCATAGACCTGTCTACCAAAATAATAACGTGACCCAGAATGCTTTGCCTGAGAGACAAAGGTAACTGGTGTGAATCTCATGAGCAACTGGCTTCATTTTAAAATTCTTTTCATGGATTTTGTTGAAAAATAGAAAAATAGTTTCTGTGCTTGGTCATAAAAACAACAACAACAAAAATGTATAAAGGGACAGCTTTAAAAAAAAAAGAAGCTGAAGTTGTAGAGTGTTAAAAACCCATTAGAAATCCATTAAAAAGAAATGCAGCAATCATACACATAAAAACACATGGATGTGACACCACAAGTATGATCTGAATCTTTACAAATGATTAAAGGTAATTTATATGTGTGTAATATGCACAAGTATGCAATTATACCCTGCCTCATTGTTTGACATATTTAATATATTATGTATAATGTTTTATTATTTTGTTTATTTCCTATAAGCCTCACGTCACATTCACATTCAGTTTAGTTTGTCTTAGTTACATTTTTTTATGCTCTCTTAGTTTGCTTAAGGTTTCCTCTTTCTTTTGTTCTCATATCATTCTGCCACTTGTTTGTCACCATGGTTATTGATTTAACGAGCACATCTGTTTGTATTCTGATCATTATCATTGTGTATTTTAAGGCAGGAACACACCAAACTGATGGTCGGCCGTCGGGCAGTTTTTGTTTGTCGGCCGACTAAGTTTTCTCAGTGTGTTTCGCACCGTCAGCTGAAGTTGGTCCTCGTCTGCTTTTTTTCGGCTGATTCAACATGTTGAATCGGCCTCCTCAGTCCGTCGGGCCATCTGATCATTCTGATTGGCTGTTCAGCTACTGTCACCTGCTGGTATGGAAAGGCATTTCATCATATGCAGGCGCAGAACGGATGTGCTACTTGGCCATCGGGTGTTGAGCGTCGGTTTGGTGTGTCAGGGCAACTTTGGACCCAGACGCTGCCGACGTGAGCCAACCCCGCAGTCTGCTTTTGTCACCACTAGTTCGTCAGCATCGGCTTGGTGTGTTCCTGGCTTAAGGACCTCAGTTTGTGTTGCGCTATGAACTCTGTTTTGTAGACTATCGCCTTATGTATATGTATGTACTTGAGTGGATTCTGTTTAATAACTTTGATTTTGAATCTGGATCATCTTAATGGAAATGAGTGACCTGACACTGCTGCAAAGGCTATTATTCTGGAAGTTGAAGAACGTCAAATTCCTCCCTCAGATCTTAGACCTTCTGTTAATCACTATATATTAAATAAGTGGCAATAAGAGTGGGATAAGTGTACAAATAATACATTATATGAAACTCATCCTGAAATCTCAAACAGGTTTTTAATCTCCCTTAAAACAAGATTTGATCAAGTGGTGGTCACCAGATGTCGTATATGTCATACAAGATTGACATTTTTGCTTAAAGGCAAAGACCCAACTCTATGTATGTTCTACGAAAGCCTCCTTTCCATTAAACATATTCTATTGGACTGTCCCGTTTTTAATGCAAGTAGAAATTCCACCCAAAGACACTGCACAGCATTGAGGCAATAAGCGATAGAGCCTTGCGCTGAGCCTTCTCCCCTTATAAATGCAATAAATATTGTGATTCATAGATTTGGCAAAATGCCCCAAAAAAAAAAAAAAAAAAAAAAAAAAAAATTGAAAATGAATAAATAAAGAAATCAATCAATCAAAAAATAATGTCTGATAACCTGTGGCATTTTTTTTTTTTTTTTTTTTTTTTTTTTTATAAGTCCACACTTACAAATGATCGATTAGAGTAAAAGAGTAAAGTAAGCCTGTTTGGAGATCTGTCTATGGGTCTGACCATGGCTGATAGCACTTAGTTCAAAACAAATTGACTGACAGAAGGGAGCAGTTTTTGTAGTCAGGCATAAAAAGTCAAAAAATGCCACCATGTTCACTCTAAGAATGAAAGAAAAAGAAAAAGAAAAAAAAAAACAGTATTTTGCGTTGGAGTGATATGGTCTGCAGTGCTTTTTGAGCTTTCAGTCAATGCTGAATATTACTTTTCATCCATAATTTTTAATCCATTATCTTGACTTGTCAACAGATAGTCCTCTCAAAATCAAACTATTCTTGACATTCAAGCAACATAAAGAGCATATCCAAATGAGTTTATACAGTAACACTTTAGAATAATGGTCTGTCATTAATAAGTAACTATGTAGGAAGTAATGCAGGACTTATGAGTAGTACTACATTGACACTTCAGCTACTACTATTAACTAATATAGAAACAAGCTTAACTAATCCGTAAGTAATATCAAATTTAGAAGATAGTTCCTTTTTAGCTAATCAATAATTACCTAATGAGATTAGCATTATTAATAACTATTAACTAACTGACAAATTGTAAAGAACATTATCATGTGTGTCTGAGACGTAATCAGTCATCCTTTTTACTCTGAATACAGTCGTATAATGCATCACTAATTACTCAAGTGTTACTTAGTGCAGTAACTACTAGTGATTTGTACCATTATTTTAAAGTGAAAAACATATTTTTTCACTTTAAAATAATGGTCCAGATCTCTAGTACTTCTTGAGGAATGACTAGGTACTTGAGTAATAAGTGATGCATTTTATGACCATGTTCCGAGTAAAAAAGAACTACTATTGATCTGGACCATTATTTTATAAGTGAAAAAGATGTAGTAGTTCCTGCATAGTGACTCACCTGTAACAGTTGAGTAGTTAATGATGCATTTCATGACCACGTTGAGTAAAAAAATATAATTGCTCATATCTCAGACACTTTAATGTTGTGATAATTAATTAATTAGTAATTCTTTATCTTTTGTCAGTTACCTATTAGGTCTTAATGATGCCAATCTCATTCTGTAATTACTGATTAGCTAATAAGGAACTATCTTAGTCCTAAATTTGATATTATTTACTGATTAGTTAAGCTTGTTTCTATATTATTTAATAGTCGTAGCTGAAGTGTTAAAGCAGTACTACTGATTTGTCCTGCATACTTATTAATGACGGACCATTATTCTAAAGTGTTACTGTTTATACTTCTAACACTGACATGTAAATGTCAGAAAATGTCATCATTTACAAAACAAAACTTGAACAAATTGTTCCTTTGGTTATTATTCGTTTTTTGTCTGTACCACAGCCATCGACTGTTTATTGCAGCAGATGAGCAGATGACAAAACAGGTAAGTTGTGAAAATAATAGGATGGTAACTGGGATTACTGTTTTACAGGTTGCAGTGGAGATCATGAATGTGAAGGAAGTGGACCGATGAAACACACACCTCGTCTGGTTAGCTATAAGATGAGAGGTAATCTTTTCACTTACACATGTAGACGAACTGGGGATGCTGGAGACACAAGCAGAAAATAAACGCTGGGGACTCACTGGAGAAACGTAGAGGCTTTGTATCTGAGGTGTGTGCTTTTATATGTCTGGTGATGAGATGATGATCTGTGGCAGGTACAGATTACTACTCTGGTGACAGTGCTTGTTGTGATTGGGTGATGGTGGAGCCTGGCGAATCCGTGACAATACTTTTGTTTAGGATCAATATTCATATATTTAATTTCTAATAATATACATTTTACAATACATATTCTTTTCCACCCAACACTAACTCAAAACAAACTTCCTCCTGTCAATGTCATAGCTTCTTCTGTTACTCAGAATCATATATTTTGGTCTCTTTTTATCAAATGCACTTCTATCAATTAAAATAAATAAATAAAAATAAGAACAGAAGACAGAAAACATCCATATGCTAATCTTGGTCAAGAGCTACTGAACTGCTGATCAAGAGCTTGAGTTTGATTATTCTTTTAGCTCTTTTCGAGCATTTCTCTCTGTGTCCAATTTGACAAAAAGACATTTCATTCTCCTTGAAACAGCACCTCATTTCCAAAGGGGACATTTAGTGCTTAAAGGCCTGTGTAGGAGTTAGATTTTTCACACTGAAATAGTTTTCTTTGTCCTACCTCTGCAACCCATTTTTACCAGTCTTCAGTGAAGATATATTTATTAACTTACATTGAAAGTGTTCTACAACTAATTAAGCAAAACAGGTGAGTTTTGAAATGTGAGAAATAATGTCAAGGTAATAAAATATATATTGCAAATTGAAAAATGAGTGCATCAAAGTCAAACAAAAGGAAATCTCAAAAATATCAGATTGATGCGTAGTACTGGGGCACAAATGCAATGCTTGTAACCAGGGTGAAAATTTATTATAATTATTATTATTCACACTAGAGTCATCTTTATGAAGAAAAAAAACATTGTATTTATGTGAAGCAACAAATATTTTTGGTCCACTTTAGTCTCAGTTCATTTTATACTCACACTGTCATTTTCTTTTTTTTCAAACTCACTTGAGGATGCCCCCAAGATATTTTTTGTAGTATTTTCAACAACAAAAATACCGTAAAAAATTAATGATATCACAGAATACATCTCATGCACTCGAAGGCACAGCAGAAAAGAAGCTTAGAAGGAAAGTCTTGAGCATCCAGCATTGTTCATTTCTATGGCTGTACTGAATGGTGACCACATAGATGACAGCTGTAACCCTATGTCATTGCAATGTCATGTGCTTTATAAGATAATATAAATATCAATAAATATATCTGGTCAAGGAGCATGTACCTGAGTGTTTTGCATTCACGGTGCATACTAGAAATGAACCTCATCATACTCAGACAGACTATCTTTTGAAAAGTTCTGAGTTCATTCAAACCATCTCCTATATAAGCCAAAATTTCTGTAAACCATTCTAAGATAAACGTTACACTGTAAGGCAGTAAGATATATGCCTGCTAGTTTGTGTCTTTTCTTCAAAATATACTAAATGTTGGTCAAAATGCATGTTATTTCTATGCAGTTTGTGTACTGGCAATCAAAATCGTTTTCCAGGTCACCTGCCATAGTGGGTGATAGATTAGTCAAAATTACATACTATTTGACAAAAGCATTTGGCTGGTGGTGGGTGTGAATTTCCTACCCTGCCTATAAACCTGTCAGCCCTCTCAAGTATGACTTGCTATTTACAAACTCCCATAAATGCAATATAAATTAATCATCATGGTATAAGACAGCATTTATTTCTGTTTTATCAATGGTTTTCATGAATTATGCTTAAAACACACACACACACACGTTTGTTTTTGTGAATTGTGGGAACTTTCCATAGGCTGCAATGCATTTTATACTGTACAAACCGTACTTTCTATCCCCCTACCCTACCCCTAACCCTAAACCTAACCATCACAGGAAACTGTGCACACCTTTATTTTCTCACAAAAACATAATTTAGTATTTTTATTAATTAATTTACATTGTGGGGACCGGTGGCTGGCCCCCACGATGTAGGTGAACTCAGGTTTATATTACATCGTGGGGACCCCACAATGTAATACAAAAGCACACACACACACACACACACACACACACACACACACACACACACACACACACACACACACACACACACTTTGGGTTTTTATGTTTTAAGTGGGCATTCTGTATAAACTATATATTTTATTCCCTAACCCTAACCCTGATGAGATGATGATGAGAAGAACCAGAGGGAGGAACATCACAACCAGAGGGAGGCAACTCTACTCAAGGACAAGGGAAAAATCAAAGGGGGAGTATCCAAATAGTTCAAGAGGAGGAACAACAGGAATTGCATAGAAGGTATAACATCATGGAAGAAGAGACACTGCATTTTCATCAATAAACACAAGGTAGAACTGGGGTAGAGGAAGGTGAAGAGTAATGGATTACAATGGATTAACTGGAGCAAAGTGGACAGAGTAACATCCAAATAGATCAAAGGGAGCACAGTGGACAGAGTTGTGCTATAATGCAAGTAGATAAAGAGTGGGAGGGACAGGGAGAGCAAAAGGTGTCTGAACCGAACAGAGTGGAGGAAGGAATTAATTATCAAGACAAGGATAATGATGAAGAGAAAGAAGAAGAGGTGATAGTTTGTAAAAGAATGAATGAGAGAGATGGGAGAGAGAGTGTGAAGAAGAGATTTAGGGTGGTAACAGAGGAGGATGAATGTAACAAGGTCCATTGATGAGGGAAGAAGGAGGCAGGAACCGGTGAACATTCAATGTAACTTTAATTATAAAATAAATAAAGAACAAAATGAAAGTAAAGCAGCAGCCCCTCGTGGACGACTGCCGCAAAAAAACACAAAACAACAACATAACATCCAATAAGTGAAACTCAAGCAAAAGAGAAATATTTTATGGCTGGGAGATTATGGCAGAATGCAGAGCAGAGAGGAAAATGACAAATGAATACAGATAGTGAGCTAATATTAAAATACAAAACATCTGTGAGCCCAGAGGTCACAAAGGTAATATTGTCATTTGGGTTGAATAATAGAAGTCATACTATGGCGGTCTTACGAAGACTATTTAGTAGAGTGCCTGGAGCATTGGAAAGCACATTCCCCAATGCAGGGGTGAAGATACCAATAATCAATTCAAACGTTTACTCTAATAATTGAGGGGCATCATGGAAACCAAAGGGCAGTTGAAAATTTGATGAACCTCTCCGAAATTATTGATTTGAATAAAGATGTGCCCTTTGAGTCTGAAAACCCCGCCTCTTGCATACACAGCGGTCTTCTCATTCACAGGTGAGTGACATCATCTGGGCTCTTTCTTAATTATGTTAGTCAGTAATATCCCTGCTTAAATACTTAACAAGGACCAAAAAATCTCCCCACTAGGTCAAAGATTTTGGATATTGTGTCCCTATAATATGTCCATGTTCCATTTTCTATGTATTGAATTCTACTCTTAGTAAGAATGGCTTTCCAAACAACAGCTTATGCAGAAAAAAAAAAAAAAAAAAAAAAAAAGTGTATATACTAGTCAAAAGTTTGGAATAATTACAATTTGTTAATGTTTTTCAAAAAAGTCTCTTATGCTTAGCAAGATTGTATTTATTTGATCAAAAATACAGCTAAAGCGTGAAATATTATTACAATTTAAAATTACTGTTTTCTATTTAAATATATGTTAAAATGTAATTTAATCCTGTGATGGTAAAGCAGCTATTAATCCACTATTATGTGTCACATGATTAACATTATCAATGTTAAAAAACATTGTGCTATTCAATATTTGTTAAATTAAACAGATGCAGACTTTTTGAACATAAGAGACTTTCAAAACTTTTGACCGATAATGTGTAATTATATAAACTGTTGGTAGGAAACCTGGTATTCTTACTGATGTACCTCTTAATCATATGTTTTACTCCAAATCAAGAATCATGCCTCCAAGTATCAAGGTCATCCCAGGACTGTAGATATCACCCTCACATTTTTCAGTGAGGGCCGTCTGTCACCGTATAAAGAACATTCGCTTATCTTTCAAGTGGCCCCATATAAAGGTAGAAAAGAACAGAAAGAGAGTGTGAGACAGCAGAGTGGGCAACACCTTTTCAAACAAAATCCTGTGTGAAGAGGTGCCAGTATTCACTTTGAAGAGTACAGCAAGAACAGTGAGCAAGGGAGACTGGCATCACTCGCTCAACTGCTTTAGCAGAGAGGATTAAGGCTTTGGATTTCTCTCAGAAGGAGAGAAATTGAGCTCTGCTTTCTTGTCAAAAATGAGCAGCCATGAATTTTCATGTGTCTGTTCTTTGTTGGACTGTATCGGCAGTCTCGGCACCACAGGATCGTCTTACCATCGGGACAGTTGGTGTGAAGAGCACACCAGCGGTGCTGTTGTCAGCATATTTTGGAATTTGACTTTGAGAGCACAGTGACCAACTTTACCAGTGTCAATTTTTTTTTTTTCCACGTTGAAGAGCAGAGTCTCTGGTGTAACAGAGCAGCAGGAACTAAGGACAAAAAAATATATTTTTACCTTTAGGATGGTAAGTGTGTATATTCACAGGTAGAAACAAATATATAAAACTAAATGCCCTTTGCAGCAAAGCAAGGAGAAAGATTATGCAAGGAGTCTACACAGTAAAAGAAACAAACCTTGATCTAAATCTCACTTTTAGACACAAGTGGCAAAACAATGCTTCGAGCATAGAAACTGAAGACAGTTCATCCTTAAAGTCTTCAGAAAGTATCGACTACATGGAAAGAAATCATTCTTTACCCCCCGGAGCAGTGGAGAAAATTAGGAACTTTTTTTTTTTTTTTTTTTTTTGCCCACTAGGCACAGTGACTGTTGAATGCAGAATGTTACCAGCCATTATTCTTATTATTATTATTTCTTTTTCTATTTTAATTCAAATACATTATGTTAAACTGAACAGTGTTTCTAAGCCAGGGCCCACTATGGGGCCTCTGTGAAAAGGATGTGCTCATGCCATCTCACTCAGATTTCACTATCTTCAGAAAGCGGATTATCTGTTGTCCTTATGTAAGATTCTTTTTTTTTTTTTTTTTTTTTTTTTTTGCATTCTCTTGCCATTTCCGAATCCTCTAGCCAAATGTGATGAGTTGTCGAAAGTGTGTGGCTCTGTATCCTTGGTTTGTTCTTGGAGGGGATACACATGACAGGTGTGTGCAATTTTTGCGTGTTAAAGGCCTGTCTGATTGTCGCCGCTGTGTTTGTTTAAAACTAAAAGTGTTGTACTCTAGATTCGCCTTCTTTCTGTGGAAAAAGGATGCTCTTCTAGCCCCCGCTGTTCCAGTTTTGCAGTTGTCAAGGCGCTCCATGAGCTGGGT
Organism: Chanodichthys erythropterus; assembly: GCF_024489055.1. Taxonomy (NCBI): domain Eukaryota; kingdom Metazoa; phylum Chordata; class Actinopteri; order Cypriniformes; family Xenocyprididae; genus Chanodichthys; species Chanodichthys erythropterus. The sequence continues at coordinate 16,937,904 of NC_090231.1, read as the reverse complement.
GCTTGGGGTGATAGCGATGAGTGTGAGCTATGGAGGGAGAGCCGACGGATTTTTTCTCCCTTTTGATTCCCTTTCTCCCCAGATCAAGTGCATTCGGTAGAGAAGCACTTTACAAACTGGTCTTTTATATGAGCGCTAATTTTTGTACCAAACCAGAAGCTTGTAATACGATTTCTTTTGGTTGCGAGCCAGATGAAGATGACGTACTTTCCAAAGAGCTTGTGGGTAAGCTATGTGACTCTCTCCCTCCAAGTGGACAGGATCTTGAGTTGTTAGATGTAGTGACTAACACTGTAGACAAGCTGGAATTGGACACTGAGTCTGCCCAAACTCAGGCCCAGTCTAAGCTTGATGTTTGTTTTCTGGCCGGTCACAGTTCTCATCTACCAATTCCTTACCAATTCCCCATAAACCCTTGCCTTCTGGAACAGAAGAGTGAGTCATCGCCTGTGGTGCATCCTCGAAAGGATTGGGGCCATAGGACTCGCCCGGTTGTTTGTTTGTGCTTTGATCGAACATATCCTTGTTCTAGAAAGGGGTTGGACTGTATCGGGGTTATCTTGCTACTCCCAGGTGTTACGTGTGTAAGGTTTATGTGGCTGCGATAGCTGCCGAGCATGACCTGTTGGGAGGAGCTTCAATGGGACGGCATCCTTTGGTTTCCTGTTTCACTCGATGAGTGAGGCGGCTTAAGCCTTGCCATTCTGTGAATGTGCTTTTGTGCCTCAAAAGGTTAAGGGTGCTTCCTTCTGCGTACTTTTATTTGATTTTATGGCTCACATGTCATATCACAAATATTTCAACCACATACTGTTTATTTTAGGTTTCAAACATTTAAAGGTGCTGTATGTAGAATTTGAGCTACACTGTTGGACATGGTTGATATTTGAAATCAACCCAAACAAACCCACTCCTCTCTTCATTGCTCCGCCTCCAAAACTCACAGTCCAATCCTAACCACCCTGTCCCGAGTCGGTCTCGAACCCCGGCCCAATCGCTGCTGACATGTGAGGCAAATGCACTACAAATGATGCTGAACACCTCATTCTCTAGCAATCGTCAGTGTGCAGTAGTTTACCCACTCAACTCTCACTATCTGGCCACTGTTACACATGCAATGCGAGTGGATGTCTGTTTATCACAGCTGATGCGCAACAAAATGCTTCACGAAAACTAAAGCGCAGCTGATGAACGAACTACTAGGAAGCACAAAAAATGAACATACAGTACACAAGAGTAAGTACAAAGTGTTTGTTGTCTATGGTTGTTAGTCGACAACAGCACAGCAGCTCCAGACAATCAAAACCCAGTGTTAATCACATCAAAGCAGCCTCCGTGTCTGTTTTCAGGCCTTCCCACTTAGCTCTCTCCAGCGTTAGAAAGCTTTTCTAATATAAATGCGGGTCCTAAAATGCTTGCCCAGTCATAAACCTTAATTCCAATGATATTCTTTTGAGCTCTTTTGTATTGTGTCCCATTTCTCGTTCTGCAGTTTTTTTTTAATTATTATTTTCAAATCTCCCTCTTGCTCGTTCTTTCTCCTCGCCCATCATATGCTCCCTAATGCTGATTGGTTACACATTTGTTGTTGGTATCGGCCCGACTAACTTCCAAACAGTGTATTTGAAATTCTACTGAGTCCCCCTTTAAATACACATAAGTGCTAACAAAACAATACATTTAGAGTTTGTAAAATACACACTGATGTCTGATCAGTCGTACAGCACTATTGTGGCTGCAGTGTGTCACATGATATGTTCTAAATATCGGTCGCCACCAGAATATTTTAAACTTGCGTGTGAAAGGGTTAATAGACTGTGAGGTTAGGGTTTGGGTTATGGTTAGTAAAATAAGTTGACATGTAGTTGCAAAGTTACTTATAGTCAGTAGAATGTCTAATAGGGGCAATAAAAATAGTGTTAGCATACATTAAGCAGACAGTCTTCTAATACTGACTGATAGTTGACATGTAGTTGCAAACTTACTATAATAGTTAGTAGAAAAGTGTGCTAACCGCAGTTGCTGGTGAGTGTGAGTTTCCTACTCTGCTTTAGTGACCCATGAAAATGGAATTGTCGCTTTGCTTATTTGTCTTACAGGAATACATTTATGTACACCTGATTATTATTGCTCTATGTATTTTTTTTTTTCTATGAAGAAACAGATAAACAATGATGCTAACAGGAGAGAAGAGATTAAATGAACACGGCTAACCTCGAGAGACTATTAACAGTCAGTCTGAATGTGCCCCCTGCCTGAAAGAAGAAGAAGAAAAAAAGAGTTCTTCATATCACAAAGAAAATTATGTGAGGGCCTCCACTGGGACCCATACAGATATAAGATTATAAAAGGAAGTTTACATACAATGGGGCTGTAGAGGATACCACTAGTTGTATGAGTCACATAATAAATATGGTCTTTGAGGGAACTGAGAGTCTATACTGTAGAAAGTAATGCAGTGTTTCAAGAATTTGTTAACAGCTTTGGGAAGATGTGCTGTTGATGGTAATTAGATTGTTTTGCTTTAGAGAGTGAAATCCCAAGCATCACCAAATATAAAAGACCATTTACCTCAAAACCAATATTCATTACAAATGTTTGTTGCAAATACGATTTTGAACAGCAACAATAGATTCAATAGATTCCTACTTTATTTTAATCCGTCCTTACAGTGTAGATACACAACTACATACTGAGTAATACTACTACTACTACTACTACTACTACTAATAATAATAATAATAAATTAATTAAATGTAGGGTTAGGTTTAGTGTTAGCTGGTCCCACTTTATATTAGGCATCTATAATACATACCCCGGTTTTACAGACAATGCTTAAGCTATTCCTAGACTACAATGCATGTTTGAGCTTTCTTAACTGAAAATAACTTGCACTAACATATCTTAAAATATGTCAGAGCCATTGTTTTTTTTGTTTTTTTTTTTTGTTTTTTTTTGCTAGGGTACGTTTATAAAAGCTACTTAAATACCTTAATTGAACTAAGGCCAAATCCTGGTTTAGGCTAAGCCCTGTCTGTAAAACCGGGCCATAGTGTAATTATTGTGTTTGTGCCGTATATTTTAAAACACTATTGCAGCTACTGAACTGAGAACCAAGTAAGGTTATGCAAAGGTTTCATGGTATGGTTAGGTTTAAGGGTGTATAGATGCAAGTAGGGTTAGGTTAGGGTTAGGGTTAGATGCAAGTACAGAAATTATTATAGATATAGTTACATGCAGGTATTTGTTTTAAACTTAAGTACAAAGTATATATATATATATATATATATATATATATATATATATATATATATATATATATATATATATATATATATATATATATATATATATATATATATATATATATACACCAAGCAGCAACCTCCCCCAGTCTCTCGTGAAGCCAATACGGAAGTGACTTAAACTGCGATTCATTGACTGGCCGCTAAGGACAGGCTCCAAAAGAGAGCAGAATCTCATTGAGTTCCATGTTAAATTGGCCAAGTTTACAGCAGAAAAAAACATGTTTACAAGTTGGTTCATATTGTGGTTTTGGTCTATACTGCTAATTTTGCCCTTCATGACAACTGTGAGGGGGGTGAATTTTTTTTCTAACTCATTCTTTAAAATTATATTAAGCCTTAAAGTTCTGCATAATTAAGGGAGTGGTCACTTGAGTGACAAGTAGATGCCGCTGCTGTCTGTGAGCCGTCACTTTACCTCGGCCGTATTTGTGCTCGATTATTTTATACAATTATAAAATATGGCTTGCTGCATAATATTTGAGACTGATGTGTGTCTGTGTAGATGTGCATGCATGCGGAAGAAAGAGAACACACGTTGTTGGATCTTGGCATTGGCTAAAAGTTTTGTTTGTGAGATTTACTACAATGACAATACCAGGAGGATATACAACTCTGACAGCACTGCTTCTAACTAAAACTGCTGCACTATTTTGAAAAAATATACTTTGGACATGGGCTCATTTGTTTGTTAGATAGGATCGTATACACTTTTACAACATAAACGCTGCTCAGATTGCATTATTTCTTGAAGAACGATGACAGAGAGCATTCAGAATAAATGTTATGCAAACAATGGATAATATATCAATATTTCATGGACAAAAGTACTGTTTTTTGTTTTGCAATGGACATTTATATTTTACCCAAGTGCCACAGATTGGATTCATCTCGCGATCTCTATTATAAAGGTATGAAGTCCCATTTTAATTTTCCATGTTGTTATTTGCACACCCAACACAAATTACTGGTGTTGTAGCATCTATATCTTAAAAAAAACACAGTAGATTGACAGTAAACCTTCAGAACTTTCTGATGATAAAACGTATCTTCATTAATAATTTAGATAGTATCTAGATAGATAGCTCCTTTGCTTGCTAACATGATCACGTTGAGCTAGGCGGTCATGGTTTCAGCAACCAATCACATCAGCTCAAACCACCTCCTCGCCTTTTTGCCCATTTTCAGTTATCCGGGAGTGACGTGCGGGAGTGACGTGCTAAGATGGCTGCGGCCTCATTTACGCGTCAAAACTACTGTTCAGAAATCTATGGGTGACGTCACGGACACTACGTCCATATTTTTTTTACAGTCTGATATAAACACACAATGCATTGTTTCCAATGATTAATTTAACCCTGGTGTCTTTTGAAAGTCAAATAACAATATATGTGCATACACTGTAAAAATAAATAAATAAATAAGTAAAAATATTTAAAGTGTATAAGATAAATGTGCATAAACAGAACTGAACTAATACTGAGTAGTACAGTATTCTTGCATCATTTCAATTTATAAAGACGATGGATTTATGCAACAGTGTACTTTACTTGTCTCACTCACACAAAATTCTGAATCCTATACTCAAAATGCACTGAATTCATGAAAAATGCTAACTCTCAACTCACACTTGAAACATAAATAAATAATTTAACAATTTCGCCTCAACTTATGGACTTAATTGTCCATATTTACCAATGATGTTTTTGATGTGGGCCTTTAATGATTTAATTCCACCACAGATAAAAAAAAGTCTGATCTGGGTTTTGTTTTATAAATAAATCATTCATTAAGCATCTCTTCATTTGCTTATAAACGGGGACACATCTAAACACATACACCCACACTGCCACTCTAATAGCTCTGGATATTTGAGTGTTTAGAAATCACACTGAACAGAATGAAACATTTATAATGCTAAATTAGCTAAACGTGATAAGTATGTAATGAATGTCACGGATAAAACCATTATTATTATTATTATTATTATTATTATTATTTCTATTAGTGTGAGGTTTGCTATCCTACAACATTTTTCAAATGTCAAATCATGAGTCGCAGAATGGTGTGATTGTCAATCAGCACCTTGTAATGTAAAGGAAGGAATTTGGTTTTCATATACAGTAGCCTGACATATATTTATTTTGGTCTTGGTTTGAACAAACATTTCGCCTGTGATTTGTATATTTGATGTGAATAGGCCTTTGGGTGCTGAGAAGTTATCTTCCAGACAGGCGAAGCAAAACTCCTTTTTTCTTCTCAGCACATAAGCTGTTGATTGTGACTTAATCTCAACAAGATAAAAGAAAATGGGGTCAGGCAGAAGTAAAGCCCTGGCAATTTCTCGTTGTTTGTGTTTTAAGTGTTTCAAAGCAAATTACACAGAATTTTCAACCTTTTGGCAACGTATGAGGGAGAGCACTCCTCTCAAAGAACCTGGCATCATCGATTTGACCTGTGTGGGCAAAACAAGAGCGATGTATTAGTGCCTCCTCTGATCTTCCTGTGGAATTCGTTGCTTGCTCAAATGATGTCCCAGGCTAATTGTTAAGGATAAACACTTGCTGAGATTTAGGAAGGCCGCCTCTTATTGACCTGTCTTTGGGCTGTTGTGTGGTTTTCGTGATTGAAAAATATTTAAAATTTCTCTCTCATCTGGATTATGGTGCTTGTTTATTATATAAGAAATTAAACAATGAAAGTAATAATGACTAGATCTGTCAATCACCCAAAATAACAAAAAAGTGGTCAATCTGACCTGTGTGTTACAAAATTATATAAAACACTCATAAATTCAAAGATTTGGGGTCGGTAAGATTTTTAAATGAAGTCTCTTATGATCATCAAGACTGCATTTATTGCATCAAAATAGTCAAAACATCAATATTGTAAAATATTATAATTTTATTTATTTATTTATTTGTTTGTATTCTATTTTAATGTGTTTTCAGCAGCCGTTACTTAAATCTACTTTCAGAAATATCTTTATGATGCTACACTACACTCTAAAAAATGCTGGGTTAAAAACAACCCAAGTTGGGTTGAAAATGGACAAACCCAGCGATAAATGTTTGCCCAACTTGCTGGGTAGTTTTACTTAACTCAACTATTGTTTAAAAATTATAGTATTGCTTATTTAAAATGAACCCAAAATATCTTGAAAATTAACATTTATTAATATGTTTAATAAATTAACATTTAAATTTCATTTTAGATTCATTTTAAGTCAGCCATATAGTCATTTTCAAACAATAGTTGGGTTAAATAAAACTACCCAGCAGGTTGGGCAAACATTTAACCCAACTGCTGGGTTAAAACGACCCAATCGCTGGGTTTGTCCATTTTCAACCCAACTTGGGTTGTTTTAACCCAGCATTTTTTAGAGTGTAGGGCACAAAGTGATATCTTTGAAATCCCTCACAGGGATACGGTGGTGTGAATGGCTCTCCTTCATCTCTCTCCTGTACTTCCGAGTGCCATGTATGCCCTGCAAAGTGACTGGCCTGCAAAGCCCCGCCACACAACCTCCACAGGCCAACACTTGGCTCTCCAACCTCTCTTTTCACAGTTGTTCCTCATTTTCTCATATACTTTGTTCTTTTCACTTCGAAGGCCTCCTCCATCTGTTCTTCACGGCATGGTGAGCTCAAGCATCTGAATGCTCTTTGACGAATCAGACATCCAAGGTCTACTTCCATCCTCCAATCCTGTGTAATAAAGAGAAGCTCAGTTGCCTTCTAATGTTCTCCCTCCTTTAACAAGTGTCACTAGATCCTTCAGAAATCATTATAATATGCTGATTTGCTGCTCAAGAAACATTTCTTATCAATATTGAAAACTGTTGCGCTGCATAAAGTTGTGGAAGCAATGAAGTGTTTTTTGTTGTTGTTTTTTTTTTTTTTTTTTTCTCCAAGATTCTTTGGTGAATAGAAAGTTCAAAAGAGCAACATTTATTTCAAACAGAATTTTTGTAAATGTTTGTACTGTCACTTTAAGTAAGTTTATATGCATCCTTGCTGAATAGAACTATTAAGTAGTAAAAAAAAAAAATAAAAAAAATAAAAAAAAATTTACTGACCCAAAACTTTTGTGTGACAATATCAGAAATCTTAACATCTACTCTACATCTACATTAGTAGTATCCAGTTATTTGGGGTTGTCTGACTGGTCTTTACAAGACCGGTCTGGCTCTCAAATTTAACTAACTGACTTGCAGGGTGTATTATCAGCTACATATAATACAATAAATATAGACTTTAGAAGGGTACACACTAGATTCCCTCAAAGCTCAAACATCTATCTCATTTTTTTCTAGATGTATTAATGCAACAAATTCATTCAGGCTATAAAATGTGCATTTCCACGTCAACAGAGGTGACTGAAAACAAGCAGCATTGCTGTCTGGCTAGGAGTTCACTTTCAGACTGTTTAAGCATGACTGATGTATTCATATCATTTGGACTGGCTGGAAACATCCAGTGTTCCTGATATTCAGTTCTCAGTCAGGCAGAAACCAAACAAAATGCATTTCTGTCTCATTCAGCCTCCAATTTTACTGTTGCAGTCAATTCTGAAATGCAAAACTGTGATGAAAAAATGAGGCGAGTAGAAGACAAGCTGCTCTTGGTGAAGCAGAGTAAAAAGGAGAATATTTTATATTTATTATATTTATATTTTTTCAGCACTTTAGGAGGAAACACATTTTTAAAACAAATAGAATGCAAATATTTTATTACATAACATAATTATGACTCTTAATTTTATGACCAAAGACAACTAGGCACCAATACTCATAGCTAGAATCTACTATATGCTTTAAGTTATTAAAAATACATTGCACCATGTATGTATAATATATTTATTTATTTAACAGATAATGTTAAAAAAGAAAATGTTGCCTTTCATTTTGCCTGTAAAGATTCCATGTCGGGACGATTCCAAGGACATGAGTGTTTCTAGGACACCCCTGCCAGAGATCAAACATAACTTGTGTGTTATCAGCCCACACGAAGCAAATGCAATCTATCATTTCTCCGCTTCCCCCTTGCTGCTTCTCTTCACTGCTTCTTCATCTCTCAGCACGCCCATTCACCCTCATTTACAACCCATAAGCACATACCCTGAAAGCATTCAGTACAACAAGCTCACGTGCAACTTGTTTAACTAAGCTTTGGTTCACATAAGCTGTAATAACAATAAACATGCCCTCAAATCACTTTTCTTTCAAATATCAAATGTCTAGGATGCTTTCTCCTAAACCAATCTTGAAAGCAATCAGTGATTTACACACACTGTGAAAGGGATTAGTTTGTCTTTAGCCACTGGCAGCTGATGGTGTGATGGCAGCAGTACGACCACTATTTCATTGTTGTGAAATCTCTCCTGCTCAAGAAGCTGCATTTATTTGATGAAAACAGTAATAATGTGAAATATTATTAAAGTAATATTAAAATTATTATTATTTTAAAATAATTGTTTTCTACTTTAATATATTTTTAAAAGGTTATTTATTCCTGTGATGCAAAGCCGAATTTTCAGCAGTCATTCAGTGTCACAATTAGTTTGTTATTCCAAACTTTTGAATGGTAGTGTACACAAACACATTTTTTAACATTAACATTTGATAAATTAATGTATAAAAACATGAATTAACAATGAACAAGGGTAGATTCATAAATGAACATTAATACATATTGTAAAAATGTGTTAGTTCATGAAACAAACTGACAATGATAACAGTGTTAACGACTGGAACTTGTAAAGTGTCTATTTATTTAGAATATGTGGCTTAATGAAAGGCAATTTTCTGCTGAGCAAATGAATAGAATATAAATTCTTCAAAGCATAAGGCTGAGAGGTGAGAAAATGTAAACAACTGTTTGTATTTGCCACCAATTCAAAGCTTGGATTCCAACAGGGATTCTCCCTTCTGGCTCAGCTTCCCTTTGTTGATCCGGATTCTTCAAAAAGCCCAAGAAGCGCCACAGAAAACGAACACACTCAGCATCTGATGGGGTTTTTTTTGTTGTTGTTGTTTTTTTTCCCCTCTCCCCATGAGTTTATGAAGAAATATCTGCTGCTCTTGGCATCACATTGCCCTCTGATAAGGCCGCTTTGGCAGCGAAATCCCATTCGCAAATATTTCATTGACAGAACAAGAAATTTCTGATCTAAGTTTCATTCTTTTTCCCAGGCAAAGCAGCTGGGAGAGGCAGGTTTCTAACCATGCAAAACAAAATCAACAATAAGAGCCTTATACTCAGAGCATCTCCGCAGGAGACCGACAATGGCCAGCTATCGCGGTCCCTCTCAAAGCCAAATGAAATGAAATCATTAAAGTGCAACACAGAAAGATCCTACATCAAGCTATAATGCAAGAGATGTCTTACTTTAATTTGAATGAATACAATCTTTGTCCTCTTGAGGCAAATTTAAATACCTGCCCAGGTTGGAATCTTGTAATACAATCAATAAAGCCTTACCTTGATCACTGAGAAGAATAATATGCATGAGTGAAAGAAACAGTAACATCAGACCACTACAAAGAAATATAACAGGCTTTCAACACCGCGGGATGCCATCTGGGCACCCATCAAACAGCACTATCTTCCAAATATTCATGCCCACTTTTACTAATCAGAAAAAAAAAGGCTTATTGTGGAAAGAGTAAAGTTGGCCACAGTTCTTTCATTTCCCTTTTCACCTTGTAAGGACATTCACATAGCATGATTCAAATTTGTTTCATCCATAACTTTATAAGAAGATACAAAGTGTTTTCAACTTTTCCTGCCCCTGTTGAGAACAAAATTTCTTCCAAATGAGAATATTCTGATTGCTTGCCCTTTCCCCCCCTTCTCATCTAGTTATCACAGTTAAAACCAATCAAAGGCAGGCCCTGATTAAAGGTTATAATTAGAAACAGCAAAATAACACACCTGCTTATGGGGAATTTGCTGACAACCCCAGCTGTACTGGCAAGCATTGCCATACGTTTCCTGTCCAAAGGTAGTATGTACAGTAAATATATGTACAGAGAAAGACATAAAAGCAGTGGAAATGTTGGGGTCCTGATTTCCCCTTTAGAATTTATACTGCAGAGATGACCCGATTTCATTACCACAGTTATCACACAAATAGTAAATACAAAGTCATGAAACTCTAAATGCGCAGGCTAATAGTTCCATAACTCAACCTGCTCGTATTATGTCATTATCTGTATGATGATTGGTTCCTGCTGTATTGGTAGCCAATGAGCGTGTGTGCTCAATCTTCAAATACATGAGTAGCATTTGCCTTAGCAGTGCAGCGCGCTTCAGAAACCCGCCACCTTCCCCAGCTCCACCTTTATAGATCTGCTATGGCTAATTCATGTACGCTATATTGTACAGCAGCAGCATATCTTATTTGCTCACAGCAGCATGTTGTGTATGTATTGGCAGTAGCAAGTCCCGTACTTAATAATAATAATACTTAGTAATAATCATCAGCAGCAGCAGCAGCGTAGCAGATCTATTCTCCCAAGACCAAACATATCATAAACATATTGTCATACCCATTATCATGCCAAACACTCAGAGAGTTATCATGACAGAATTAAACTTAACTAAACTAAACTTCAATTTTTTTTTTTTTTTTGCACATAAGAGACTTCTTTCAAAAAACAGTCAATCCCAAACTTTTGAACAATAGTGTATGTATAAAATGAATTGATTTGTTTTGGTAAAAAGTGAGGCATTCAAGTACTTATTGTCACATATGAAATGCTATATTTAACGAATGATTTTAAATAGATATCTAAATTAATAATATAATGTAGCAGTCAATATATTAAAAATATTTGACTGCAGATGTCAGGGTTTGCGTTAGTGAAATCTACAGAAAAGGTGTGATGAGCAAATTAACTTTTAATAAACACTAGGAACAGAGAAGCACTACACACTTACAACATAACATTATCTCAAAACAAAGAACAGAGACAAACTAAGGGCTTAAATACAGAAGGGAGATCATTAACAGGTCAGGGAGGTGTAACTTAATTAACAACCATGGAGACTATCTACCCTTATGAAAAAGAAGTCTACTTTTTATATACTTCCCAGAAATATACTTTATGTACTTCTGAGAAATATACTTAAAATTGCACTTAAGTATACTTGACTTGTAATGACAGAAAAGTCTAAGTATATTTGGCCTAGACTTGGAGTCTTTTGATCGAGATATAATTTAAAATATTTTATAAAAGTATAGTATAAAAGCACATTGTTTGAAAATATTGATTTATAAAGAAAATATATATTCCTAGTTCTGAATTTTGGCGTAGACTAGTCCACTGGAAGTGTACACAGGAATTTATTTCAAATCTACTTCACTCTTTCCTCGCCATTGATTGAATTTTACTACTATTACACTTAAACGTATACTTCAATTGGGCCAATTTAGTCCCAAGCTGTATTAAAATAGTACACTTACAAGTTTACTACTAGTACATTGATACTAGTATACTTACTACATAAAGTATACTTAAAAAATATACTTGGACATTACTTAAGTGTCAGAGTTTAGGCTTTGTAATGCTTTATTTTGGCCACTAGATGTCGCCGTTGGACTCTCATGCCTATAATTTTCACCTTTAGTAATCAGCTCTATTGTTTTCACATGTGTCTCGTTCTTTGCTGTGTATTTAAGCTGTGCTCTTTCTCTGCATCTTTGCTTGGTTATTGTGGTTTCCTAGCCAGTTGCTGCCGTAAGTGTTGCTCTTGTTCTAAAGTTTTCTCCTGTGCCTTTTGGAGTATTTTCCTGAGTTTGTTTTTGGAAGATTTTTCCAGAGTTTTTTGTTTGGAGATCATTGGTTCTCCTTTTGGATTTTTTTCTTCCTTTATGGACTGGATACTCTACTGTTTTTGTGACTGCATTGAAGAAAGGGATTATTGTACCCTGTCTCTATTCTTAATAAACTCTTTGGAAGCAATTTAAGAAAGCGTCTGACTGTTGGGTTCATCTCCTGTCTGTGGCTCAGTGGTAAATGATAAGACTCTCACTCCAGAGACCAGAGTTCAAGACCTGGTCTTGACAGAATAACCAAGCCACACAGGCAAGGAAGGACTGTAACGGGAGTAACAAGCACTACTTCACCTTCCAACTCTGGGTTGTTCCTTCCCATCACACTCACTTGGGGAGACCAAAAACACATACTTCAGGCCTTGATTGATTATGGCGCGGCCGGAAACCTCATTGATATTTCCCTTGTTAAAAGTCTCCAGATCCCCACTAATTATCTTCCTGCTCCCCTAACTGTGACAGCCTTGGATGGAAGACCATTAGCTCCTGGGAAAATAACACACCTCACCTCACTGCTTTGTCTCTCCACCTACCAGCACCAGGAGAGAACGTGCTTTCATCTACAGTCTCCTGAGTTTCCTGTTATCCTTGGTTACCCCTGGCTCCTCCAACATAACCCACACTTTGACTGGTCCACTGGCACAGTCCTCAGTTGGGGTTCCACCTGTCAGACTACATGCTTGGTCCAGAACTCCCCTGATCCTGTTCTCGAGTCTCAGGAACCCCTAGATCTGTCCCAAGTCCCTATTCAGTACCACCATCTCAAGGCAGCGTTCAGCAAGAGGAAGGCCACATCCTTACCACCTCATCGCCCCTACGACTGCGCCAATGAGCTACTCCCTGGATCCTGTCCCCCCAGAGGTCGTATATTCTCATTTTCCTCCCCTGAACGCACTGCTATGGACAAGTACATCAACGAATCCCTTGCGAATCCCTTTATCGTAAGTTCATCCTGAACTTCAGTTCTGTAGCAGCTCCTTTATCTGCTCTCACCAAGGGGAACACAGCTGGCTTTCATTGGGGTCCTGAAGCAGAGTTGGCCTTTAACAAACTCAAATGCCGTTTTACCTCTGCCCCTATTCTTCTTCTCCCAAACCCAGAGTTTCCCTTTACCATGGAGGTCGATGCCTCAGATGTGGGAGTTGGAGCTGTGCTGTCCCAAAGAGGTGCGGACAACAAGCCACCAAACCACCCTTGTGCATTCCTTTCCCACCACCTTACGCCTACTGAGAGGAACTATCATGTGGGGGATCGAGAGTTACTGGCAGTTAAGCTAGCGCTTGAAGAGTGGAGGCATTGGCTTGAGGGGGCCAAACATCCATTCCAAGTGCTTACAGACCACAAGAACCTGGAGTACATTCAGCAAGTTAAGCGACTCAACCCCCGCCAGGCACGTTGGTCTTTATTCTTCAACCGATTCCAGTTCATCTTATCCTACCGCCCCGGCTCTAAGAACCTAAAACCTGATGCACTGTCCCGAGTTTATGTAAAAACACCTCAAGAAGATGCCATTACACCAATTATCCCCAGTTCCAAGAAATTAGCTCCTATCAGTTGGGAGCTGGAAAGTACTGTGAAACAAGCCCAAGCCAGAGAACCTGACCCAGGAGGAGGGCCTACTAACTGTCTGTTTGTCCCGAAAGCTGTCCACTCCCAGATCCTCCAGTGGGGCCACTACTCATGCCTAACGTGTCATCCAGGCACATCTCATACTCTTGAGTTCCTCCAGAGACGGTTTTGGTGGCCAACTATCAAAGAGGATGTCACAACACTTTGTAAATGCCTGTCCCACGTGCAACCAAGGTAAAGCCTCTCACCGTTCACCCCAGGGGCTACTGCATCCTCTTTCTATACCTCATAGACCTTGGTCTCCTCTTTCCATGTATTTTATCACTGGACTACCTCTATCACAGGGCAACACTGTTATCATGATCATAGTTGATAGATTCTCCAAGGCAGCCCGGTTTGTTCCCTTGCCCAAACTGCCCACGGCAAAAGAGACTGCTGATTTAATTATAACCCATGTCTTTCGAGTCTTTGGCATTCCTCAAGACGTTGGGCAAACAGAGAGGCTTAATCAGGATCTTGAGACTACCCTGAGGTGTATGGCAGCTAACAACCCATCCTCTTGGTCTTCCTTCATCATGTGTGCATAATATGCTCACAACACCCCTCGCTCCTCTGATACCGGCATGTCCCCTTTCGAGTGCCAGTTCGGGTATACTCCTTCACTGTTCCCAGAGCAAGAAGTGGAAACTGCAGTTCCCTCCACTCAACAGTTCGTCAAGCACTGCCGCCAGACATGGAAAAGGGCCAGACTTAAGCTCCTTAAGGTCTCTCCGCAGTACCAGCACCAGGCTAATCAAAGACGCAGGTCTGCCCCCACTCTGCGCTCGGGCCAAAGAGTCTGGCTCTCACCAAGAACATTCCCTTGCGGGTGGAGTCCTGTAAACTTTCCCAGAGGTTCATCGGGCCTTTTAAGATCTCCATGAAAGTTAACCCAGTTACTTATCGTTTATACTTGCCTAAATCTTTAAAGATAAATCCTACTTTTCATGTCTCACTGTTAAAACCTGTTTTGTCTTTTCTTGCGAAAGGTAAACCTCCCCCTCAGATCATCGGTGGCCAGCCAGCCTACACAGTCCACCGAATACTGGATGTCCGTCAAGTACGTGGGTCCCGGCAGTATTTTGTGGACTGGGAAGGCTATGGCCCTGAGAAGCGCTCCTGGGTCCCTGCAAAGGACATCTTAGACCCCAAGCTTATTCAAGAATTTTTATACTCGTAAACCCAGTCATCCTGGAAGGAACGTCAGGAGTCATTCCTAGAGGAGGGGGTCCTGTCAGATTTTAGGCTTTGTAATGCTTTATTTTGGCCACTAGATGTTTCCATTGGAGACTCATGCCTATAATTTTCACCTTTAGTAATCAGCTCTGTTTTCACATGTGTCTCGTTCTGTGCTGTGTGTTTAAGCTGTGCTCTTTCTCTGTATCTTTGCTTGGTTATTGTGGTTTCCTAGACAGTTGCTGCCGTAAGTGTTGCGTAAGTTTGTTTTTGGAGATCATTGGTTTTCCTTTTGGATTTTCTTTCTTCCTTTTTGGACTGGATACTCTTGTTTTTGTGACTGCATTGAAGAAAGGGATTATTGTACCCTATCTCTATTTTTAATAAACTCTTTGGAAGCAACTTAAAGTGTCTGACTGTTGGGTTCATCTCCTGTCTGTGGCTCAGTGGTAAATGATAAGACTCTCACTCCAGAAACCCTAGTTCAAGACCTGGTCTTGACACTTAAGTATACATGATAAAATGAACTTGAAGTATACTACTTTTTCGTAAGGGTAGCAAAGAAAACACATACAGGTGAACCAAACTAAAACACAATGACACTAAAAATAACCCTGACAGCAGAGTGTGGTGAAAATTAGAATCAAGTATCACTAAATGCTATTAATAAACTCTCTCTGGGGGAAATATGGGACCAATAAATTAAGTTGTGATCAAAATGTAAATTCAAGTCAACGGCCATCAAATACCACAAACTATATATTCATTGATGTAACGCCACTGAAGCTCACATTAAGGCAACTGCATCCTTAGAGGCTTCTGAGGATATCATTATTTTATGCGTGTTTAGAGGCAACATGATATGCTTATCTGAAATCCCTGTTCCAGTGGGATTTGTTTAATATTCTGTGTGAGCAGCATCTCTGCCTCAAGAAATTAATGTTTAAGTAATACAAGCAGGAGTTGTTTTTCTTCTGAGACAACTGCTAGTAATAAACTGTTCATTTAGGAGGTGAAGCATACTTTTGACTCTGTAAAGGTCAGAGATGCCAATGTTTTATTCTTAAGCAATATGATCTGCAATACTTGGCTCTAACATGACATTTATCATGTGATGCTTTAAAATATAAATTGGTAGATTTCCTCTGAATCCTAAATCTGATCTAACTATGCCAGGTCTCTGCAGCTGCTAGATATATTATTGCAGCATATATTCATATTCCTGTAGTAATAATAATAATAATAATAATAATAATAATAATAATAATAATAATAATGTTCATTCATTCCCTATCTTCTCCAAGTAATTATTTAAAAAGTCTAAAGAAAGCTGCTACAGAGAGAGCAAAAGCCATGTAGATTGGTGCTCAGCAAATAAAGCCAGACAGATGTGTCTGTCATTAGCACTTAACATTTTTAAATAACAGTAGAGAAGTAAACATAACTCAAAGAAAAACAGCTTTAAGTAGATATTAAGATGCACCCTACACCTTAAGCAAAATGGTTTGATTTCATCACCTCTAAATATTAGCTTTAGCTAATATTACTCAATGCACAGCATTTTTATTAAAGACAAGCTAAAATTGCAATCCCAAGGGTTAAAGTTAAGTAATAAAGCAGTAATAACTTAGTAATAACAGTAATGACAGTGATCACAATATTAGACTTTGGTCATTCCTGTTGTGCAGGAACACTTCTTTAATAGTTAAAAAATGAATATGCTTGTATTGTAAACATTATTATTGTTATTATTATTATTATAGGAAAAATGTACCAAGGTGTATAACAGGATGGAAATAAAGAGCTAATGTCTGTGAAGCTAACATGCTATTAGAATGATACAAATGCACAAAAGTGACTGTCACATCAACAACAGCAGACCGCAGATCTCTGTGGAGACAGAGTAGCCATAAGCCTACTCTCCCCTCGTTCCACATTCTCAATAACATCCTGTCAAAACGAATAAATAATATCCTATTTTCACATCACACCTCATCCATGAGCGTCTGTGTTGCCACATTTGGCAGAATACCCCTGACATCAACATCACACTCATTTTCTCCAAAGGAGCAATCAAAATAACAAATGCAACTTGTCTACCCCTGTAGAATTTTTATAGTGCCGCTATTGCTCTTGATTGAATTTGCAAATGGTTTCACTAGTTTCATTTTCAGCAGCATAATGTTTAAAACGAGATAGAAAAATATCCTGCTGCAAAGCCTTGAATCTCATTCCATAGAATGTTTTTTCATTATTATTATTATTATTTTTTATATATACTTTTTCTGCCTTTATTCCAATGACTTCTACTCCACAGAATGTACGCTAAAACATGTTAATCCTTTAAGAAGCTTAATTCAGATACTATGACTTTATTGTAATTCATGTGATTGGAACCGTTTGGAAGAAAAAGTACAATAAACAGAGTGTGCAAAAAAGAGAAGAGTGGTGAAGATATTGGATGCTTCAACAGAGTAGGGCTGAAATACACCCCTAAGTCCATTGGAAGAGACAGTGCCGATAGATGCTAGCTCATCTTTAGCTGTGAACATGAACTTTCTATCATTTGGAGAGCTGGACATATTGGCCAGTGGAGTGAACACAGCTTCTGTCAATGCATGACACTTTATGGCATTACAACCACCATGGAAGGCCAGAAACAGTACAATATAATACAGAGGTCCTAAACAATGTTAATGAATCTCATCTAATTATATCCTCACAAACTTTGTGACTGTGCAATTGACCCTTCGCAGGGAGTTTGATTGACAAGCGATCTAACCAAACGGAACGATGAATCGGCCATTTTGTCCGACAAAGCAGTCAGTAGTAGAAGATTAACCTCGGTGGAGTTAAACTTGAAAAATTGTGTATATTGACATCTTTCCGTGTTTGAAACAACATTCCTTCTCATGTTCATTCATGTTTATTTGATGCTACATGAACTAGTAGAAAGAGATGATCGGTTTACGAGTCTCTTGAGCTGAGGCGCTACAGCAATCTGTCACGACACAGAGCCACAAAACGTTTTTTTATTGTTTGAATTTCTTAAAAAAAACTACACAGTTTGAAAGCTGGGACTTTGTTTAAGATCATAAGTAACCTGCTTTGTCTTGTCTGTCGACGTGTTGTCAGTGTCCTCTTTGCATCTTTTCGATGTATTTTTCACTGCGTGTGGTGTGACAGCGCCACGCCTTGTCGGACAAAGCAACAGTAACTAAGGGGGGCGGGTCTCTGCGAAGGGTCAATTGGCTCATGCAGTGTCTGAAACTTCACCACACACACAGGCTAGATTTATCCCTAACCCATTTCTCAGTCTCAGACTATGTGGAAAAAAACATGTCCTGAGGATGAAAGCGGCAGGTTGCTCCAGGGGGATTGTCCTTATAATAAGTGCATTGCAGCATTCCAGAATGACACCACAATCATGAAAATCATATCATTAAACCTTCCATATCTGTGTAGAGTACCTTTCTGTAATAGAGGTAAAAAAGCATCCTGAGTAGGGGTGTCCTCGACTACGGATTTACATAGTCCACTAGAAAAACAGCAGTCCACTAGAGAGTGCGCACAGACTTTGAAAGGTTTGCGCGCTCAACTGTGCATGAGATGGAGCGGGACACGGAAAATGAAGTAAGGCCTGGCCATAGTCTACCTGCGGCTTAAGACAACTTTTATTTTCTTTCACACACAGCACTGAATAAATCATTATTTTATCTTTTTTAAACAAATGAAAGGCAATGTGGGTAAACATTCACAGCCACGATGTAGCCTACAGAACACTCTCAAAGACATAGAAGAAAATGAATAAAAACATTTTGGATCAATAAAATTTAAAATATATATATTAATAACTGCAGAAAGGCCACACTGCAGATATACATTTCATATGTTGGCAAATCAAATTACATCGGCTAAACTGTCTGTGCGAGCAAGCTTTAACTAATCTACAGCGCAACATTGATCATTATAATGAATTATAATTCTTTTATCAAACATTAATTTACAGAATTGAATTAGAACAGAATATACCGTTCTAATAAATGAAAATAGCCTAATTAAAAAAAAAAAAAAAAAGAAAAAGAAATATGATCAAGTGCCTCAAGTGCCTGCAAAATGCCTGAAGTGCAGGGGAACATATATTCAAAACACAATCCAGAAATAGTTAAATTAGATAACCCAGAGTGATCAGTAAATAAATTAAAATTAAAGAAATTATTAAAACAACGAAAGTATAGCTAGAATTGTCAGCTTGTCTTTTTAACTGCAGAGACAATAAACGCTAAACTGGAGTAGCAGTCTTTTTAGCTAAACATTAACAGCGTCAAAAAATCAAATCACATCTGGCTGAAATCACTTGTAGCTACCCTACCTGATTGAGAGACAAAAATCCAGTCTTTCACGCGATCTGCCTGTGTCCGTTTGAGTCTTTTCAAATAGCGCGCTATAGTCAGCTCGTTGGCCGGCAGAAGCGCGTCGCAGTGTTTGTCGTTGTTGAGTTCTAGGACATGAGCTGTTGACACAACTTGCATCATACAGTACTTTTTTTGATCATCTTTTACCATTTCAAAGTGCATCCAATTGTACACTTTATCCCAGACATTGTTGAAGATTTAATCCCTGCTGTAAAGATGCCGGTCACGGATCATGGAAGTGAAACTTAAATCGGTCACAGGTTGGATTTATTCACGCACATTAAAAATATTTATTAGAAGCTTCTTTCTTTTCACATTTTTATTCATAGTATGAACATAATAGGCTGTATATTAACCTATTGGGAAAGAACCGGTATGTCTGTAAAATCAGATATTGAGCACCCCATATCTCGTCTCATAACACCTCTGCGACGATTCGACTGTGAGATTGGTAGTCGAATCAGGCTCCTCCTATCGAAGATTCGAATCGTCGACTATTCAGGGTCACCCCTAATCCTGAGTAACATTCATAATGCTTAAAACTATCCATATTGTGATGAATAGAATAAAGAATATGAATACTTTTTGTAAAGGAGGCAAGTAATTTGCCTTGGTGTATTCCTTTGTTACCGACAAACATGCATTTTATGTCAGACAAATACTTATTAATTTACTGCAGAGCAAGAAAAGTAAAATAAGAAAAAAATAATCATTTTCCTAGGCTCCATTATGTTGTTGCTGAAAATATAAGAGAGATGCACATAGCTTGATTAGAATTTTCAGAAGGAAAGAGTGGGGTATGATGAGGGCAAGGTCTTCTGCAGGCAAGGATAAATGAAGGCTACTGCTATTCACCATTCCAGAAATAGTGAATAACAGGAAGTCTCTAATTTTACATGGGAAAAGTTTCTTTAGTACATATACTGAAAGCAAAGTAATGCATTCCTTGAAAGCAAAGGTGGATTCCACAGGTAGGCTTTTTGCCAGTGCTCCCTTGGATTCTTCACTTGGCCTCAATTTTGTCAAACAGTGTAATGAAATGGTATTTTTTTTTTGATTTTTGTTCGCTGTAACAAAGTAACCATCTAACAATTCTGAGAAGCTTAGATAATTTCTTCAGAAAATATAAAGAGAAATCTTTAGAGAGTCTTCCTCTCATGCTCAAAAGCATCTATTTTCTGTTATAGATTTGTGTTTTTGTACATTGTTCAAAATATCAGTCTCAATTTAAATCTTGTCTCACCTTTTTCCCCCTGATTCCCATAGTTCAAAACCAGTTCGAAACCCAATTCCCATATACAAGGATGACCCCACACTAACACCACACATACAGTATGCCATAAGTCATTATTTGAAAGAGTACAAACTACAAACTAGAAGAGTGCAACCTACTAACAAATTCCTCCAGTCTATCAGACTGGAATGATTAAATTTGATCAAACATTCTATACAACTTTATCATCTGTTAGTTTTGGCTTTATTTTAAAATGCTAACAAACATGCAGAGAGTTGGCATGGTTAGAAACCAATCATATGTCTGCGGTGACTTGAAAAGAGATTTGCCCACGCTTTTTTGGTTCCAAACTTCTCAACGCTTGTGTCAATCTGCGTCATACCAACTAGTGTTGCCTCAGCCAGACTTCACCAGTTCGAACCTAATTATGCCATCCCGTCTGTTGTGTTGCATCGAGTTTTAATGTGCCAGGAATCGAAAATGCACGAGTGGTGACTGAAAATTTGTTTCCTAAATTATCTCTATACTTTAATTTACTCAATTTATCTCTTTCTGCTTGTTTGTCTTTGACTCTGAATCAGTGTTTCCTGCCAGTCTGTCTGGTATACACTCACACAGACCCTGTTTTTCATGTTACAAGGCCAGTGTGAGCACTCCATTGGCTAGAGATTGTGCTGGACAACGTTCTGAATGCAGGTTTTTGCCAAGTGTTAATGGAGGTTGAAAAAGAAACAAACAGACTGAAACACATTTTTAAACCGTAGACAGATCACAGTTCTGAGAACAAAACAAATAAACCACAAGGGAACATGTCTGTAGAAGCATGTCTGTCAGGTGGCAGGAAATGAAGGTGCCAGAACCAAATGAGGTTCTGAGTTTATATCTGTCATTGTCATATAATATACCTCTTTGTCCTTATTGAAATGGGAACATGTGCAGACCTGTTGAAAGGACAGTCATATCCTTAAAAGTGCAGTGCATATTAAATATGTAGAAGTTATTTTTCCATTTTAAAAATGCTTGAATTACTCCTTATAAACTATATTAAAAAATGATCCAAGAAAAGAAGGGGGAAAAAACAATAAACCACAATATATTTAGAATTTTGCTCATTCAGTTTTTGCTGAGAGAAGTTCTAAGAGAGAATGTCACATGTTGAAGAAGTTACGTTATATGAAAATTAAACAAAAAACAGAGAAATGTCATTTTCATTTGAAATCACAGTATCCGTTTAGCAGCCTGTGTGGCTGTTTGGGGGGAGAACCATGCTTCCAACAAACAGCATGCCTCACAAAATGCATTATACATGAGGGCACACTTGTGGTCACACACTCCAGTCTCTTGAATAAAGAATCAGATGAAACCAAAAGTAAAATCCATGAGTCTTATCAGGAGACAAGGCTATCAAAGTTCGTCTCACAAATCACTAAACTTCACCACATTTTAGAATTCACTAAAGAAAGAAGAATGAACTATTATATTAGCAAGCACTTAGAGGGAACAGGTCTGAGTCAGCAACACTAAGTCACAATTCAAAGAATGTTTAAATTAAGTCTCTGTCCTTATACTAAGAATTAAGTTTGTGGGGCAACAAGGTTGGAAGAAGTTTTTCATTTCATCGAAACGTGTCCAGCCTCAGGCCACAGATGCATTGTTTTTATCCACTTTTATCCACTGATATCAAAGAAGGGCACATTGATTTAAGGCAATTGGGTTTTTGACAGCTCCATCTCATCCAGTCAATAATCATTCATGTCTAACCCAAGTGACAATCAACCAATACATGTCAGGAATCATTTATTTTATAGGGTATCCATCTCTTTCACATAACTCTATGCACTGTTTTATGATTTCTCAAAATGTCTATTAAGGACAGCCATTTTGATTGTTTTAATTTAAACGTATAATTCACCCAAAAATGAAAATTCTGTCATCATTTACTCACACTTATGTCATTCCAAATTCATATGATTTTCTTCAGTGAAAAGGATAAAATTCAGACTGTGCCAGTAACTTTTTTCCAATGAATTGGGACTGAAGCTTTCAAGCACTAAACAAACAAACAAAAAAACATTGTCCATGCATTTTTTTTGGACTATAACTGAACTCAAAAATTTATAATTTCATTATTGAACTCTTAAAGATTTTAAAGAACTTCAAATAATAATTTGTTCACATATCAGATAACACAAAATTAATTATTTCCGTCTGAAACTCACACAAAGTTATCATATGGCTTCAGAAGACTTGAAATATAGTGCACACAGTCGTATGGACCACTCATATGATACATTACAGTGCTTCTTCATCCTTTTTTAAGCTTGAAAAGGTCTGCTTCCCAGATTCATTTTCATGACTGCATAAACTATTTCATAAAAAATTATATAAAAAAATATAATATAAATTAAAAAATTTGGTAACGCTTTAGATTACAGCCCGGAAAGCATCACTTTCAATAATTATAGTGTAACTATACAGTAAGTATGTGTAAGTATAGGGGAACAATATGTAAAGTATTGGGAATAAAGGGGTAACAACCAGGAAAATAACAAATTATTTATACTGTAAATATTTTATATCTAAGGGGTACTTATGACATATAACTAAGGGGTAAGTATGACATTACGGGCCGTAAATTAAAGTGGAGCTGTTACCCTCTTATTTCATGTAGTTACAGGGTAAGTAATTAATAAAATCAAACAATCTGATATCACTGACTCCGAAACCTTTATTTGAAAAACAACTTTATTAAAAACAGGTCTAAAACACTTGTTATTCATTTTTTTAAATCAACTTTTCATTTCAAACTCTAAAGTCGTGACAGAAAGTAACAAGTTTTGATGAGAGTCGACTTCGCGTTCGATGAAGCACATTGAAATGAGCAACAAGAACTGCCGTCTCTGTTATTCTGTCTTGTTTGTTTCTCATTCTCATTATCTGTTATTCTGTGTATTTTGTTGTGAGCATTACTAAAAAAAAAAAAAAAAAAAACTGACGGCATCCAACATGTGCGTGAGTTTGTCAGCACGCTTACGTCACGCTTCAAGTTACGTCAAGCATGAACTCTCAACCCTCGCATGCACGCGCAGAAGACAGCTGGTCGAAAGTTTTAAAAATATTCAAATATTTGGTATTTTTCTTACAAATACGTATCGTTTCACTTCAGAAGACATTGATTCATCCATTAGGGTCGTATGGATTACTGTAGTTATTGCTGTTTGTGCTGTTTGATGCTTCGACTTTTAGGAACACGTGAGCTTGCATTATAAAGCGTTCCCAGATGATTTATTTTTTGTCCTAAAATCCTTTTTGTGTTAATCTTAAGAAGGAAAGTCGTATACATCTTAGATGGCATGAGGGTAAAAGATGAGTAAACGGTGAGCACATTTCCGGGTGTTCTGTATTTTTTAAATACAGAATAGCAAATGGGATTCCCTCTTAAGATTCATCAGTGGAAAGAAAGAAAAAGAGGAACAAGAGGAGGAGGAAGCCAAGCAAGAGAAACAAATAAGAAGTGTTTTAACTTTAAATCTGTTTTGAAATAAGTTGTTTTTCAAATAAAGTTTTCCAAGTGATATGACTGTTTGCGTTTTTATTTATTTATTTATTTATTTATTTTTATTAATTACTTACCCTGTAACTACATGAAACAAGAGTGTAACAAGCTCCACTTTAATTTACGGCCCGTAATGTCATATTTACCCCTTAGTTATGTCATACGTACCCCTTAGTTATAAAATATTAAAAGTATGAATAATTTGTTATTTTTCCTGGTTGTTACCCCTTTATTCCCAATACTTCACATATTGTTCCCCTATACTTACACATACTTACTGTATAGTTACACTATAATTATTGAAAGTTACGCTGTAAATTTGTTGTAATTACACAGTACTTTCCGGGCTGTAATCTAAAGTGTTACCAAAAATTTAATATGCACAACATGCCGTGATGCAAAATAAATTGTCGGTTTCTGGCCAAAAGTGCAATGAGTTGTTTATATCATATTCCATTATATTTAAAAACAAAGCAGAAAATGACCCAAATTGTACTTTGGTCATTACCTTTCTGATTTGTTTCAGAACAGCACTAACTACTATCCTTTTCTGACATTCAGCTTCAAACCACAGCAATTTTCTGGTCACAAAAGCAATTTCATCCAACTTAAGTAAATAACATTTGGAGGTTAAAATGTCAAATAGTTTATGCAAATTTTACCACTCATGATTTTCTAGGAAGCTTCCTAGTGGCCTACCTTATATTCTTCTATAATCTGTTAAGTGCCTTTCCCGCCCCTCTTTTCATTCATTCTTTCAAGAGCCAAAAGCAGGGAACAGATGTCCGTCAGTGATATGTAGATTTGTGGAGGAAAGAATTGCTTGTCATTTTGTGTTGTGCTGCATTTACTACCAAAATAAATGCAAAATGAATGCACCGTTTGTTCCTAGCCATTACCAGCTTCAAATGAGAGAAGTAAGAAATATAATTACATTTGTAGAAGGCTACACAACAGACAAAATCTCAAGCAATTATGCAGTCATCATTGTGTTTTCTTCCCTTCATTGTTTTCCTGTATTGACCTCAAGGTTGCCTGTTACCAAAATAAATAAATAAAAATGTTTTTCAGTTGCATTTCCTGAAATACATGTAATTTTCATGATCTCAACCAAGCAATTAGACAAGATTGAACTCTGGAAAGAGTACCCTATGGACCACTTCTAAGAAAAGAACAGGTGAGTATGAGAGAGGACAGAAGATGGGGACGGATACATCGATACTGCAGTATCGATATATCAGCTCTCACAAGCTATTTATCAAGTACAGATTCCTTAAAAATATATTGACATTAAAATTATATTAATACAAAACATGGGCATCACTTCCAAATGTTTTCAGTACTTGTTTTAATGTTTGTTTGTCAGAACAGCCATGACATATTCAACTGGCCTGTTTCTCATGACTGTGAGAAGCGAGCGTACAGCCATGCAAAGTCGCACAGTCCCAGACACTGCATTAAACAGGGAGATGACAGAAAGGAAATATATATATATATACACAGTAAACATGAGCAAAGGCGGCTGTGAAAATTAATCTGCATTGTTTATCCTTTTGATCTTAAATAAAAATAAATAAATAAATAAAAAAAAAATCACAAAATTCTAACCTTTCATCAAAGTAAAACAAATGAAAGTGGTGGGAAACTCACATAATGAAATAAATGTATTTCTCCAATACACACTGGCCACAATTATTGATTAAACAATTAACATTTTTAAGCACAGGGTGACTAGAAGCATGACATTGTCCAGCCATGACTTCCTGTTCCACAGGAGTACAAATATGTGTAAATACAAAGGCCAAATTCCCTTAATCATTCATCACAATGAGAAAAAACAAAGAATATAGTTCCGATGTGCAGCAAAAGATTGTTGAGCTTCGCAAAATAGAAAATGACTATAAGAAAAAAGCTTACGCATTGAAAATCCCCATTTTCACCATCAGGGCAATAATTAAGAAGTTCCAATCAACTAAAGATGTTACAAATCTGCCTGGAAGAGGACACGTGTCTATAGCGTCTTAATGCACAATAAGGAGGAGAGTTGGACACAGCTGGAGAATTGCAGAAATTAGTTGAGTCTTGGGGTCCGAAAGCCTAAAAAAAATGACCAAACAGCACCTACATCACCAAAAGTTGTTTGGGAGGGTTTCAAGAAAAATCCTCCTCGCTCATCCAAAACAAAATCCAGCATATTCAGTTGTCAGACATGACTCGAACTTCAAAAGTGACCTGGTTCTATGGTCAGATGAAACTAAAAAAAAGAGCTTTTTGTCAGCAAACCCACCAGATGGGTTTGGTGCAAACAGGGATAAAAAGTACCCCATGCCCACTGTTAAATATGCTACTGGATCTTTAATGCTGTGGTTCTATTTGTTTTGCTGAATGTCCTGGACATCTTGTTCAGATATATGGTGTCATGGATTCTATCATATACTAACAGATTAAAATCATCTGGCCGTCCCAGTTCCCTGACCTGAACCATATAGAAAATGAGTGGGGTAAACTGAAGAGAAGAAGCTCTAACATGGAGCTGGGAACCTGAAGGATCTGGAGAGATTCTGTATGAACGAATGGTCTCTGATATCTTGTCCCACGTCCTGATATTGCTAAGTTAGATGCACTCCTGGGTCAACATATTTTGTTGATCCTGGAACAACATTCTAGTCTGAAAATTTAGTTTTAACCCTATTCCTACCCCTAAACCTGAAGAATCAGAGCTGTTATCTTGGGAAAAGGATAATGCAATTGGGTGCCAATAATTGTGGCCAATGTGAACTAGAGAAAATGTACTCTCTCTACAATGTTGGACACATAACAGTAATTATTTTGGCTTTGGCTTGGCTACATTATCAAACAGCAAAAAATGTGTTGCATATACAGTTCATATAATGCAAACATCTACACATGAATGTTCTGACCTAGATGAATATTACTTTGTTTTGTTTTTTATTTATTTATTTATTTATTTATTATTTTTATTCTTATTTTTATTAATCTTAATCTTTCTTAATCTTTCTTTTTTAAATGTTCTTTCTATACACACACATATATATATATATATATATATATATATATATATATATATATATATATATATATATATATATATATATATATATATATATATATATATATATATATATATATATGTATATATATAAACCCACCTTAAATGTTTCTCTTTGTGAGCTTTGGTTTGGATTTGGCTGAAATGCATCTTTATGCACAACTGCCAGCCTGCATGGAGAGCTTCTTGAGACTCCAGAGACACCAGCAGCTTCAAATACCTGTTTGCTGCTCAACACTGGCTTTTTTTATAGCTGCCCTTTTATTACAATTAATTTTTTTGACAGGAACTTTCCTCAAATAGCCTTTATCTGACCGAGTTCTGCTGTGCTCTAAATCACTCACAAATCTTATGATAATTCAATGATCTCCATTCAGTTTCACACAATATTAGTTGTTTTCATGCCTTTTGCACAACATTTCATGCTTTTCATCTTCAGAAAGATCTTTCTTCCTCCTATATTGCATGAGAACTGTGACTTGCTTAATAATGTGGAACAACCTCTAAGTAGGGTTTCCATTGACCTGGCAAATTATTTTGTCTGAGACTGATACCAGTTATCTAAAAAGACATGGATAAATAAACAAACAAACATTTTCTTAGAAAAACTAAAATCTGAATGTTTATTCTACTGAAATCTTACTGATATGTCACTTGCATAATAATTTGGAACGCAGTGTAAGCCATATTGCAATTTCGCTTTTATTTCGATTAATTGCACAGCCCTAATATGACTTAATGTTTTCATGGAGGAGTTTATTGAACACCAATTACATACTTAGTTGTCAGTAGGACTATGCAGAACTGTTGCAAGCAATGCAGTTGTTCTGTCTTTGTGCATTGTCTCCTCCAAACACATTAGTTAGCTTTAGCTTTGGCCTGTCTGTGAGCGCAGGCTTACATTAACATTATTTCACTCCTCTGCCCTCCCATTTTACCAGGCCCCTGTAGCAGCAACAATGATCATCAAATGAAAATGAAACATTTGTTCTGCAGGCCTCTACAGCACCTCAGCAGCAGTGAAGCATTAGCTCAAGCTAAGGGGCTTGAGGCTTATGATTGATGGCAGGTAGAGGGAGGCTAACTTTAGCCTTTAATGGTTTAAAATATGCTTGCGTCGCTCTTATACTCGCGCCAAATGAGCCCGGGTGCCAATTTATCAAAGTGCTCTGGCCTCAGCTGAAAACCGGGCTCTGGCTTCCTAATGCCCTTGATAAATGTCCTTCTTTACTTTTCTGTATTCATCCTTTTCACCTGCCTGCTAGTAACTGGATCCTTTCAGCAATTAATTTCAATCAATATTTGTTTAGATGTGTGAGCCCTCACTTATCATAAGGTATGTCTTCTATGAACATCATCACAAATGCAGGCTGCTTTCAAGAGTAATGCCTGCTCCATGTTCTAATGGATCAAATTAAAATGAATATCCAGGTCTATTGCTATACAACCAATCTCTTTCCAAGGCATCATATTACACCTTCAGAAATCATGAAAGATTTCGTTGTGCCATTTAATATTTTTGTGGAAACCATGATGCATTTTTTTTTCAGGGTTTTTTTTTTTTTTTTGACATATTGACATATAGCATCTGAGATAGAAATATTTTGCCATTTTAAAATGTTTAACTGTCACTTTTGACCAATTTAATGTGTCATTGTTGAATAAAAGTATTAATTTATTTGAAGAAAATCTACTGACCTCAAACATTTGAACAGAAGTGTACTTTTATTTCAATGCTAATACATTAATGCTCATTTATATTCCCTGCATAATATTAAAGTCAACACATCTATTAATAAACACAGAATAAAGTACTGTTCATGATTAGTTCATGAAACCTAATGCATTAACTTATGTTAACAAATTAAACCTCATTGTAAAGCGCTACCAATGCCTCCAAGAATAACTTCAAAAGCCAGAGACTTGCAGCACCTTATGCTCAAATTGTACTAGAAACAATGTTATCATGCAGAGACTCTTAGGACCACATTGTGTTAGGAATTAAGTCTGTGAGACTTCCAAATGAAAGTGAAACAGAGACAGTTATATTACTCAGACTGCCCATTAAAAGATCAAAAGACGTCACTATGCCACAGGACAGTAATATCACAGCAATTAGCTCCCATTATCCATGTAAAACTGACATTATGCTATTCATTCATCTTAAGATGAACAGAAAGACAGCAAGATCTCATCTAATGGCTCCTTAGCAGAGGCCAGCACAACACACACAGCCTTGACCTTTTGCCCTCTGGAAAGGTCAAGCCATCATCAGTCAGATTTGGATGTACGGAGTGTCATTAACCTCCATCGGAGTGATCAAGTGTTAAGTACACTTTCCATGAAATGCATCAAAATTGGCCTGACCACTGGAGCTTGTGATTCAGCTACATGCAGGACATTTTTCACAGCCCTTGTCAGTGTCAATGGGCAGTGGGAGGGAACCCATTCAGATTCCACAGGGATGAGCAACCCTGACCCACAGTGTGTCAACACAGACACCACATCATCTCAACACTGTCTGAAGCCATACCAGTATAGCAGGATAGGCTGTGGTCTTGGTGTACTAACCAATTGTCATACGTTTTTTTTTTTTTTTTTTTTTTTTTTGCATAGATTATCATTAGCCTATTATTTCCCTCATTTTGGGAATACTATGGCAGATACACTACTGTTCGAATGTTGTTGTTTTTTTGTTTGTTTGTTTTTTTATTTTGTTTTTTTAAGTCTCCTATGCTCACAAAGGCAGCAATTATTTGATTAAAAAAAAAAAAAAATCTGTAAAAGTGTAAGATTAAATCTTGTAAGATATTTTTATAATTTTAATATGATTAATTTTATTTAATAATTTAATAATAATTTTGATAATGTTAATATATTTTAAAATGTAAATTATTCCTCTGATGGCAAAGCTGAATTGTCAATCATGATCCTTCAGAAATCAGTTTAATATGCTGATTTGGTGCTCAAGAATCATTTCTTATTATTACAATGTTGTGTTGCTTAATATTTTTGTGGAAACCATGGATTATTAATAAATTGAACGTTCAAAAAGAAGATTTTTTGTAACAATTTAAAAGTATTTACTGTCATTTTTTTATCAATTTTAAGTGTCCTTGCTGAAAGTATTAATTTATTCAACAACAACAACAGAACATTGTCAAGGTCTCAAAGTTGTGTCACATCTCAGCAAACCATGCTTTGCCTTTTAATCTCAACCCAGGCTCATTGTATAAAAAATAATAATAATAATAAAATACATACAAACAATTCACTGCAGTTTCCAGCTTAAATTAACATAGTGGCAGTGAAACACCAACAGATTTTATTCCTTTTCACACAAATTATGATTAAAGTTGCAAAGTATTGATTAATAATGGCACAGTTCCTTGTACAATACTATGTTATGACCTCAGAACACTTTTACCAGAGTGCATGATTTGTAAACTAATACATTTTGATGTCTGTATCACATAACTAGCTCCATATGTGTGGTTTTTCTGGCATAGCAGATTTGCTCAGTAGCTATGGTACAGCACTGTACAGCTCAGGTATGAGTCCCATGAAACACAATTCATGATAAAAGAGCTCAAAGACTTGTAGAAGAAAATTAAAATGGCATGGTTGCTTTAGCAAATGTGTTTTCTCATTTTTGCTTTTGATAACACTATCGGGTTGTTTAGGATTTACTGTGGGTTATTTTTAGACACAATTGAACATTAGCCCTTTATCACCAGACATTTCATTTCTGAATTGTCGTGATACGTATAACAACCTAGGCCTATATACAGTGAACTTGCTTTTAGCGTCATTCACTAGACATTTTACTTTGAAAGTGTCACAAAATAATAAGTCATTGTTTTGTTTTTTGGGGGCACAAAAAGTACTCTTGTTGCTTCATAACATTAAAGGTTGAACCACTGTAGTCACATGAACTGTTTTAAATATGTCTTTAGGAGTTTCCTGGGTGTTAAAAGTGTAAATTAACTTGTTGTCAATGGAGGCCTTACTGAGCCATCGGATTTTAATTAAAAAAACATCTAAATTTGTGTTCTGAAGATGAACAAAGGTCTTACGGGTGTGGAACGACATGAGGGTGAGTAATTAATTCAGATTTTCATTTTTGGGTGAACTAACCCTTTAAACACATTTACAAGCCAGGGATAAAGGCTGTCGTTGCAGTGAAAGTTTGAGAAGGCAGTTGAAAGAAAATCAATCAGAATCAAACAAATAATTTATATAAATTCACAAAAAGATATATGTCACTTTGTTCACAGCTGACTGGTCCAGTTTTGGTTTGTGATCTCTAGCCTAGAATAAAACCTGCTCTAAGCTGGTTGGCCATGTAGAGCAAGTTACCATGGTGATGAACACCACTAAAAACCAATCCACCTTCTTGAGCTAAAAAAAAAAAAAAAAAAAAAAAAAAACAGTTTTCTCAAACTAATCTCAAACTTACCTGGGTAGCAAGTGAAACCGACTTTATGCAACAGACCACTGATCACACACAACAGAGTAGCGGAAAAGGGTTAGAATTGAAATTTCCACCTACAGGTGCTTTCCTTATTGTTGATGCTCAGTCAGTGTGATAAATTCTCAATTTCTAAGATCATCTAACTGCGTTACATTGTTAATGATGGAATTTCACGTGCTTCAGTAACTTATTTGAGTTATTTGCGTTAAATTATTTTAATGTGTTGTTAAAGGGTTTGTTCACCCCAAAATGAAAATACTCACCCTCATGTTGTTCCAAACCCGTAAGACTTTTGTTCATCTTCGAAAAACAAATGAAGACATTTTTAATGAAGTTTTATTTAACAAAGTTCGAGAGGAGCACATTCAGGTAATCAACCACTTAGCACAAAGGAAGCAAGCCGGTATATAAAGTATAGCCATCTCTCACCTCTGTCCCAGACAGTTTCACAGCATCCCATCAACACCCCGTCGCCTCACTCTTGGCTGGTTTCTATCCCAGTCAAGGAGGGGGAGTACTCTGGGTTCGGGCCAAATTCCGAGCTCGGAGCCCTCCCTCAGACAGCATACCAAATACGCATAAATTATTATATTTGATTTCATGTACATGTAAACTTGTGAAATAAAATATAACAAATTCAGACTAAATCGATCATATCGATCATATTTATATGGATTAGTTTTACAATCTTTTCATGAATTTTTTTAAGTGTTAAAGTGTAGTTGTGAAAGTCCTACGGGTTTGAGGGTGAGAAATTAATGACAGAATTGTAATTTTTGTGTGAACTATCCCTTTTACGTCGACAGCCAAAAATAAATATGACTTGACAGGACTATCTCCAATAAACAATATACCGGAAGTCATTCATTTCCATTGAATAGTACAGAAGCTGCATGGATTCCTAGGGTGGCATATAGTTAGTTCCTACTTTTTAACATAACTTCACTCTCCTGCCACACCAACATTTGGGGTAAACCCTCTACAGTAAACAAGTTGATCACAGAGTAGACCTCTGAGCCTAATAGAAATTGCAGAACTATACAGTGCAATGCAAACATCTCGTTTTATGCTTTTTTTTTTTTTTCTACCCTCTGCTTTTTTTCTGCCTCACTGGACAGTTGTGGCCGTTTATTTTGTTCTTCCTACATTTTCAGATTCAAAATAGGCAATTTTATTTTGACAGCAATTTGTATGTAAAGTGAAGCCAGGAGAGCCTCATGCATTCTGATATATGCCTTGCTGTTTGCTGATGCAGCTTTTATTTCCAGTATAATAATCCATGACATTTCTTCTTTGAATTCTGGATCTCTGAGCTTTGAGGGCATTTTAAACAATATAGCTAATTTTTAAGTGAAAATATCATGCATTTTCCTTGGCAAAGCCTCATTTCCAATTCACTATTTTCTTTAATACAATTGCCAAGTGTGAATATGCAATCTTGCAAAGAAAAATGTAATTGCTTCTTAACTTTTGTCACTTCCTCTCTCTTTCCCTTTTCTCTTTTCTTCTAAATGATTTTCATCTGTTATTTATGGGTGTATTAAGCCAAAAGCGTCTGTTGCCTCTGAGAATGTATGATGCATTACTCCAATGGCTGAGGGCAAGCTATTCTGTCTGATGAAACATTACTTCAGATCATCAATTAGAGTTGTGGAGTGGAGCCTGATTTTTGTGTCTAGGAAACAATCATGAAATACAAAAAAAATAAGTAATTTAATTATTCAAGACAAATCATTTTACTATGTAAATGCTGGGAATTACACAGGCCAATAACAATAATAATAGTAATACATCCAGGTTAGTCAAATGTCTAATATAAAAACAATAGAACAAGTACAATATAGTGTAAGTGATATTAATTACTGTATGTAAACACTAGTTACTGGAAATCTACATTTCTTTTAATTTTTTTACTGTCGGTAATGCATTAACTAATTTCCTACAAAAACTCTCCTCTGACACACACACACACACACACACACACACAGAGAGAGAGAGAGAGCTGATTATGATGGATCTGACATAGGTCAGTTATGAGTCTCTCTATGCCAGATGAACCTTGACTCTTGTATCTTTTTAGCACTGGCTATCACTCAACCATTTAACAGCTATGGCAGGGTTTAAAATAAAATTGTTTCACCACCTTTTATGTGTTGATTTCATAGATTGGTTAAAAGGACTGAAGACCTTGAAAGGTCTTATCATCTATTGTTGAATTTTCTAGTGGACACTTTGTGGTCTAAAACAATTTGTGATCAGGAAAAAAAATATATTAATATAATAATAATTGTTACTCTTACTTAATAAAAATTCCTCTGCAGTTCTGCTGTTTCCATGGTGCAACTGAAAGTCTTTTAACCCTCCCCTGTGTACTCAAAAGAGCAAGCCTGTAAACATGCATCCTTCAAGAAACTTCCCCACAGCAATTTATGTTCTATTAATAATTAACTGACAAAAATTAGATGAAGAAATGAGAAAAATTCTTCAATCTTTGACAAAGGATTGACAATAAATGAATATAAAATTGCTCACAAAGTAGTTTTCACTTCCCAGCAAATCAATAATTAATCCGAAAACTTCATTCTGCTGATCCATAATGTTGGGTTGCAGTTAAAAAGTACTGTAAACACAGTAAACAGAACAATATATTTTAAAATAATATATTGTGATTTAATATCCTACTACACTTTTTAACCATGTTGGTAGATAACAAATAAGAAATATTAATAGAAAAGACAACAACTACTACTACTACTACTACTACTACAACTATTTATTTTAATGGTCTGGCTATTAAGAGTATAAGCTATTTTGTGCACTAAAATCAACTATTTCGATTTCACCAGTAAATTGGATTTGCTGTTATACAAACATTTCATCAGCAAAAAGCCAGGCACTAACATTAGTCAGAGTATTGTATTGGAAAAACATGCTCTCTCTTTCTCCCCTGTGTATTTAATGCAAGTGTTAGTTGTTCACAGTCATGTTAGGGGTTACCAGACTGACCCTGGTGAAGATGTGTTCATGTCTCCTCACAATTGAGCACTTTTAGTTTTCCCTGATTTACAGTACTATAGTGTCTGTGGTTTGAGTCTAGAGTAGACCTTCTGCACTAGGGACTGGAGGAGGCAGATTTACATTCAATTTCAAATTTTTGTTTGGGCTTAAACCCACAGGACTGATATATATCCAAGGAAAAGCTAACACACTGCAGCTTCATTTTTGCATCATAGTTAGCATGGTAAGCTATTTGTTTCAGGATGAGCATACTGACAGCTAATTATTTCTATGGACTGGTGTGTGTTTCACAGCTGCAACATTTCAACAGTAAGTGCTCCCCGCTAGAGATACAGTATATGGGGGTTTAATGGTACATTTGAGAAGGATACTTAAAGGTGCCAAGAGGCTCTGCTGTAAGAGCCTTGCACCCCTGACAGGAAGGCCATGGTTCAAATCAAATCAGGGAACCTTCAGTGACCACTTTCACTGTGCCCTTGAACAAGGCAATTTACCACATGCTCCAATGGCTTTCAAGTATGTAGGACTGTAACTGTGCTGTAATTCCTCTCTATTTCTAGATAGATAGATAGAAAGATATATGCATAGGTAGATAGATAGATGCATAGATAGATGCGCACACACATTTATTTGGCCCCACTCCTCTGCAAAACAATCCCTCTCCTCGAATTCACAACCACCTAACCACAGCAAAATAATGCTCCCCCTATAAAATTTTCATGTGCTTTTCACTTCCAACCCAGCATTTTTTATTTGTACACCGAGTTGTTTATTTAACTATTTATTTATTTTTAGGAACTGTGAAATTGCATGAGCCAAGATGCCTGCTTGCCATTTTTGTGCACAGTTCACCAATTCTTCCACCCTCGTTTCCACTATGCTGCAGTTCAGGATGCATGTGCTTTGTTTTGTTCTCAATAATACATGTGGTTTCTATTCAATGCATTGCATGCAGGTCCCATTGAAAAAGCACTCTGGGTGAGTGGGTGGGGGATGAAGGGGTGTAGTTAGCTATTTTGGGCTAGCCTTGGAATAGTTAAAAGATGTTGTTTACTTCAAAGTTTGTTTTTAAGCCATGATGAAGTGGAACTAGCAACATTATTAATATTTTCTAATATGACATACATTGTAAGAAAAAAAAAAAAAAAAGCTGTAGAAATATGCAAGGTCAAACTCATTTAGATCCCATACTGAGGATTATTTAGACAGGGCCATCATTGACAAGCCTGTGTAAGGCCCATACCTCAAGCCTATATTATGCCTGCATACACCCTACCATGAAATGACTGTCTGTTGGTGCTTCACATTTCTTGTTTGTGCATCCTTGTTTCATGTCCTCACCTCCCTTCCCTCACATCTTAGCTCCATCCACTCTAGGATGTGAGGGAAGGATGCAAGAACAGAAAATGAAGACAGAAGAATCGAAGGAAAGCTTTTTTGTACATTGGAATATTCAAAGCAGTGATGTCATCATCCAGTTTAGCTCAGTTCTACCAGAAAGACTCAGAGGGCAGGTGAACGTTTACATGGTATTTATTACGTAAAGGAATAACAGATGGTAGTGAGCTTCAATGATTCATGTCTTATATAGAAAGTTCTTTAGCGTAGGCCCCGTCCTTAGTCAAAATCCTAGGGATGCAAATTTAACTGGTCCTGCCTGAAGATGAAGGCAGGGGTGGAGCCTATCCCCGATGGATGGGAGGGAGGGAGGGAGGTGGGTTGAGTTGTCCTCTGGCTAAACAAACATGGTGTGATCATGATTGCAGGCTGCATCACAAGTTTTTTTCTTCATACCAAATCAGTGCTCGAAGTGGGCCAGTGCTCACTGGTATGCAGTACTGGCACTTGAACTTCTATATTTTAATCTTTAGTATACCTTCACTTTCTTGCATACCGCCACTTCTCACATGTTGCCGGTACATTGGCACTCAGAGTCAAAGAGTTAGTGTCTGGGTGATTAGTAATGACATCATACTACCCAGGGGGCGCATGACATCAAAGTACCGCAAGAGTGATTAGAGAACAGACAGCTCTGTATGCTTTCGAATTGCTCTTGCAGTACTTTGATGTTAAGAACAGACACATAACTTCAACCAGAGAAAGTAACTTAAAACACTGTCTGTGAGCAGCAAACTAAGCTAATCAGCAGTACTAATGTGCAATCTACTGTAGCACCTGTGGCAGCTAATGTTGCTGCTACTACCACAGACAATGACAATATTAACAATATCGTCAGTAACCATGAGTGGCCTGACTGTTGGTCAAGAGATCATATGATGTATTTTTGCTACCAGAACAACTGGCTTATTTTGAAATACCATAAGTTGGGTTCAAAATATGTATAAATTATGTATAAAATATATTCATGTTAGAATCTATTTCAAATGTGATGATTTGCATATGCCTGTGCACAAGAGAGTACTGGAACCCCTTTTTTTATTATATATATATATTATATATATATATATATATATATATATTATATATATATTATATGTATATATATATATATATATATATATATCACAAGATTTTCTTTCAGAACTACAAGCATTGATTACAAATTTCATATTGATTTTCTAAAATTCTCTAAAGTTAACATTGTTAGTTACATTTTTTACTTCTGTTTGTTTGTTTTTTGTTTTTGTTGATTTCCGAATGAAATCACAGTGGAATTTTTTTTTGTGCATTTCCGAGCAACACATAATGATGCTTCATTACTGAATGAATCCATGTTTTGAATGAACCTTTTTTTTAATGAATCATTCAATGACCAAATAAATCAGCCATTTGAATGTATGAATTGGTAGTCAACCCTTTGACCACCTCTGCAGGTCAAAGGGTTGGAAGTAGAGGGCTGCATTGGGAATGCAAATCTCGCAGGTGTGGGCAGTTTTGCCTTTGCTTTGGGTGGGAGTGGGTGGTCAAAAAATACATCAGGAGTCAACAAATGAAGTTCACTGATCAGTTGCTCAGTAACATTCTCTTCCTTCATAGTAGGCTAGGCAAAGTGATTCATTATCTAATTCATTCATTATGTACATTTAATGAAATTAGTTTTATTTATTTTATTTTTGTTATGTGTTAATTAGCTAGACTTCATAAAGACCTGTGATATTTGTGAGTGCAAGGTTTTTATTTCATGTTTATTTATTTATTTATTTAATTTGGATACAACCATTGTGGGTGCGATTGGAACACACACGTTATGAAAGGTAGTGGTCAGAAATTCAACAGGAGCTGGATTAAGAAAACAGTCCTGTGCAGGGCTCTAGTTCGGAGTCACTGCTTTAAGCTACATTAACTACTGTTCAATAGTTTGACAGTATCTTCGACAGTATATAGTTTTGTCAGTAAAAAGCCATTTTTTTTCAGCAAGTGTGACCAAACACTATGTTGCTTTGCATAATGTCACATTATACACTGCATAGCCAAACACACTCTCATAAACTGTTCTCTTTCTCAAATGACTACTTGAGAAAGTAGTAATGAGAAATACACTTATTAAAATCCACAGATACTATGAATTAAATGTTTTGCTGTCTTTGCCATTTCTAAAAAACTGTTCAGTGCATAATTGGAATGAATTTAGCAAGCATCTCTGTTATCTCCAAAAGTTACCATTTATTTATTCACAAAGATTATCATTCATGAGATTAACATCTCATTATGTTATTTGTTTGTATAGTATATTGTAACAGACAAGCTTGTTACTAAAGCCGGGTGCACACTGTGTGATTTATAACAGTCCTTTGCGATTGTATCTTGTCAGACTGTACAAACATGATCCTCATGTCACACTGTGGGTTCTCAGCTGTCATTTATGTTAGACTGTACGACAGTCCAGACACATTAAAAATGGACATGCATGTGAAAACTTGTCCGGAGTTTTACATCATCAACCCATACACGTTTGGTGACTGTGAGCTGCATTACACAAGGGACTGAAATGGTTGCTAACAAAGACTTCTCTAGTGTTCATTTTGATCACGGCTTGTCTTGAAAACTAAGGCAATTTGACATTTGTCATAGGAGAATTCACACTGCAGGACTGTGCGCCAAACCTTCTGACACTGCCAGAATTTCATCAGAGGTCAAATTTGATCGCAACGGTCATTAATCAGCTGTCTGTGAACATGTCAAACTAGTGATCAAAGACTACAGATTTTAGCCAAGGATTACAAAATTTCTCAAAATTTGTCTCAGACGACCAAATCGTGGCCAAAAATCGCACAGTGTGAACCCGGCTTAAGTCTTTTGTCTGCAGTTTTCTTCCTCACTGCTAGGAAGGAGCTACTTAAGTAAAGGTGGGTCAGTAGAGGAAGTTAGCAGAGTAGCAGCAGTAGAAAGCATGGCTTGACTGCAATTGTACTATGTTCTGGTTGGGAAATGTTCCATTTCAAGCTCAACTTAAAAAGGACCCTTTATCGGTGACTTTAACACCATATGTTGAGAGCTAAATATGTATTTAATGCCCAGATGGATGTAAGCTTGTGACTTTTGACTTACTTATGGCTGTACCTCATTTGGAAGAGTCTGGAGCTTGAGAACTGTTATTGTTTGGAGTGAATTCATCGCCAATAGTTTTAGGATTATTTGTTGGGTAAGGGACAACTTCAACTTTGGACATTGTTTGATGAACTTTATACCCTCAGATAAGACTCTCACACACATCCATTTTCACAGTATTGAACTGTGCAACCAAATGCTCAATTTCTGCTATGCACCTATCCATTACATTGTTTTGTATAATGTGATTGATTGTCTTTTTCTTGTATTTTCTGTTTGAGTGGTGATTATTTTTGTTTTCATGGCTGTATAAAAGAATAGTTGATTCATTTGGTGAGCATCCTTTCCTTCTTAATCTGTTGTTAGGCAAATTGAATCCCCCTTAATTAAGTTGTATTACTAGTTTTG
Source organism: Chanodichthys erythropterus (assembly GCF_024489055.1). Taxonomy (NCBI): domain Eukaryota; kingdom Metazoa; phylum Chordata; class Actinopteri; order Cypriniformes; family Xenocyprididae; genus Chanodichthys; species Chanodichthys erythropterus. The sequence continues at coordinate 16,898,293 of NC_090231.1, read as the reverse complement.
TGTTAGGAAACCATGAGATGGTTATAATATTTGTTTATAATATTCTTGGTCTGTAATACAGTTTGCTTTATTTGTGATAAGATCAATGGAAGTTTTCTGTTGTTCAGCTCCAAAACCAAATGTCAGCTATCAGCAGTAAGATTGAACTGACTTTTACATGATCGATTTGTGAAAAAAAAAAAAATCAGATACCCTTTTTCAACTGTTTCAAGTGTTATGGTTTAGATTTATTTATTTATTTATTTATTTTATTTATATTTATATTTATTTATTTATTTTATTTTTTTCCCCACAGAAAGTCATCAAATATATTGGATTCGGTACACTGGACTCGCGACACACAAATAGAAGTGTTAGGAATAGGATGACAAGCGTTTTGATCAGCCGCAAAAGGTTTATTATATTACCATTTGTGGAGGTTATTCCAAATTGCTATGACACTACTATACCAATGTCCAATGAATCCAATGAGAGATTTCTTCATCATTAAAAAGAGTGAATGATTGCGTGAAGATTCAAAGGACATCACATGCTATGCAGCTACCATTGTATAATTTCCTAACCAAGTTAATTTATTCCTGCCCAAGTTGACATAAAAGCAAAGATTGATATACATGAAAAGTCTCCAGTTACGACTGTAACCGTGGTTCCCTGAAAATGAGAACGAGATACTGTGCATAGTGATTTATGCTTTGGGGAACACCTTCAGCGTGACCGGTGTCTGAAGCACGTATGCTAAAAGCCAATCTCAACTGGCCATCATTGGTTGGTGATGTCATAGGCTTGCCAGAGGTATGGCAACATGACACAGTGTCTCGTTTCCCTTCTTAGGGAACCATGGATACAGTCATAACCGAAGACGCTCAGTTTCGAAGTGGAACTTGCACTGTGTCATGGTGGTTGATGCTTTGGGGAACCAATACCTACTGCGCCATACCAACAAAAGCCTGCGACAACCCCAAGAACTTGACACCCCGGTAAAAGGTCTCAGATCAACACTTTACAACTCCCCTAGTGGGCATGGAGGAGCAAAAGCCAGCTCCAACACTGAACCTAAGATGCCAACCTCTACACCCAATAAACAGCCCCTGTAAAGAATCAGCATATGGCCCAAGGGGTGCATCGGCTGACACCCTGGAGTGTGTGAAGCAACACAGCTACCTTTATTAAATATGAAAGGAGGAATGTCAAGCAGAGGAGATGGAATGTGTAAGCCCAAATGCCCATCTCTCCTTGCCAATATCAGTTAATATAGGAGCATGGGGTACAGCCCATGTGTACAGTGCTATTGACCAAAATTCACCACATTGTGAAGGCCACAACTGAAGTGGGACACAAACAGCGGGAAGTCCATCTTCTTGTTTTGTATTTCGCAGTACTGTATTAGATACAGATGAGAATACCATTCTGCACTACAAACAAATATAGGAAATGGGAATGCAAAGCACAGAACTTCCCGTATTTCTATAAACAGTTTTTAAGTTCACACACTAAAAATATTACAATTGAAGAAGTGGGATGCAAGTAGCAGAATAGCCCATCTTCTTCAATTCTATTATGTTGTATTAAGTACAGGGGAGAATATCCTAAAACGCATGTCTGCACTAAAAACACATGTAGGAAATGGGAACACAAAACAGGGTACTGCCCATATTCCGATTGTAACCTTGCCCACGTAATGAGCTTACAGGTATATCATGTATGGAATAAACCAGCAATCAAGATGATTTTAGTACAAAAAGCTTTTACATAGCGGTTTTATTGGAAACACCAAAATACACTCCAGCATAGATACAATAAAGAAAAATTAAACAAACAAAAAGAACAAAACAAACCAGGCAGCACACTGAGGAACAAGTGGAGTGAAAAGTTAATAATTCTCAAAACCAATTATTCACCACAGCAAATACTTACTATGTGAAAAACCCACCCACCAAACCACTGCATCCACAAAAACACCACACGTGCACCTACTGCCCCTCAAGTGCAACCGCCTGGGAAAACCTAAAAAGAAACAACAACTCAGCAGTTACGATTACACGATAAACATTGAACATTTATCAAAGGGAAGGACTCAACATATCCTGAGTACACTAAAAAACAAACACCTAACGACAAGTTAAAAAACTCATTAAACCCCACATACAAAACTCTAAAATAAACATAACAATCGGTGCCTCTGTCCTACGATAAAAATGCACACATTAGTATTTTCTAAAACAAAAACAATAAATCAAAACAACAGATTCAGCTACTGCCTTGTTGTCTTAGTAGTGTGGGCTATCCTCTGTAATAATAGTCTTCAGCCCCGGTCCTTTTCTTAGTTGGTTGCACTATCCACTGAAATATTAGTCAAAAGTTCTGCTCCTGAACCATCACATACTGCAACAACAAGGAACATAACATTATACTTAGAAAACAAACAAACCCGTAACAAAACAGGTGCTACCTTGCTTTAGCAGCTCGCATTATCCACTGCTACAGTATATTAAGCATCAACTTGCTCCCGAACAAACAACGAGCCCAGCATCCCGTTCCTGTTCTTTCTGATTGTTTATCTTCCCTTTAAAATGGTTATTCACCTGATTAATATGTGTTCGGCAATCATTAGTCTCAACACCCTTCCCGGTCATACCTCACCAATTCTCCCCCAGGTCCTAGTGTCCCCCTTCCACACTATAAACAGTGTTTAAATTCACAGCAGCTGAAGAAGTGGTAAGCGTGCAATGAAATATCCTATCTTCTTCAATTACATTCTCTAGATCTTTATTAGGTACAGAGGAGAATACCACTCTATACTAGATCAGACATAAGAAATGGGAATGCAAAGCACAGTACTGCCAAAATTCTTATAAACACTTTTCTAGTTCGCAACAGCTGAAGAAGTGGGATGCAAGCAGGGGAAAAGCCCGTCTTCTACATTGTGTTTAACAGTGCTGTATTAGGTACAGAGGAAAATAGCACTCTGTACTAAAAACAGATATATGAAATGCAATCGAAAAGCCCAGCAGGCAAAACCGGGGCATCAAAGGCATCTCCTTTTCCTTTAGCCCCAAGCGGTTAAGCCATAAATGCTTCTCCGTGGTGACCAGCGCAGCAAGAGAGCGCTCGATGGCACGGGCCGCCTGCTTGGTTGCATGATGGGCAAGATCGGTAGTATGGCGGAGCTCCTCGATATCAGCAGGAGCCACAACCCCACCACATCAGTGTCCTTTACCAGGTCCGGCCAGCCTAGCCACGTATGCCTTGCCCACGAGCCTAGATGTAAACTGACAGGGCTTCAAATGCAAATCAGGAGCCTTCCATGAAGACGTCATGCCAGATGAAAGGTACCCCGCAAGGGACTCCTGCATTTGAGGCATCTTCATATACCCACTGTTTTCCAAACTCCTAATGCTGGCATAATTAGATCCGCAAGGGGGTGAAGACGCGGGCAGAAAAGGGGTTCCCTCATAATTTGCAGACCTTCAGGGATGAATGGAAGGCTTGGAGGAGTCAAATGTTTATGACCCACTGCTTCCCCGCTACTATCACCATACATGGTTGACAAAGAGGCTTAGATACAACATCTGCCTGAACTCCTGTCACATCTAGCTCCTCAAAGCTAGACCGGCTGAGAAGCATGCTCCCTGCCAGGCCCGAAGAAGCCGGTGAACGGGCTGCTGTATTGGGCACGAGAGCGTCAGAACTAGCGATCGAGGACTGGGAAAGGGAAAGACTCGTCCCAAGCTTGTCGGCCAGGTCCAGCAACCATGGAGTGCAAACAGGTTGCCCTGCCCTCAAGCAGAGAAACGTCACTAGAGAAGATTTGTCATTGCAGATGGGAGGGGAAGTTATTTTTTTAAAGATTATGAGGGCACGTGAATAAAAATAAATGTGTACAAACAGATAATTTATTATAAACACCGCAATATTCCATAAAAACAAGAATTGTCCAAAGAATTTTGATTTCATGGTGACTTTAAGCTGCTCTTGAGAATGCAGTTACAAAGGATGAGAGAATACTACAACGAGTGCATTTTGCAAACTTGTCCCAATACCCACGCTTTTTTTTTTCTCTTTTTTTTTTTTTTTTTTTTTTTTCACTTAACCACTTGTATTTGCATGATGTATTTCTGGTATTTTCCTGGAACACTTATAATGTTAAAAAAATAAAAATGCAAGTAAAGTTTTTATAGAGCTTTATTTGCACATTTTGATTTTCAATACTTTGCACTTCTAAATGTCTGTTCACTAGTCCCGATGTAACAGACAAAATATTTACCCCAATACACAATGAGTAATACATTACATCAGGGTTCCTCAAATCCGGTCCTAGAGAGCCACTGCCCTGCAGAGTTTACTTCCAGCCCTAATCAAAAACACATTAACAAGCTAATCAGGTCTTTAGAGTTACTAGGGCAGTGTTCCAGTTAGTTTTTATGCCCTTCCCTTGCTAACTTCACTCAGTCTCATTGACTCGGATGTACATCATTGCTTACGTTGCATGAGTGCCCACTACTGGTGGAACCTTTGCAGTGGGTTGAATTGGAACGTCCTAAACCCTTGATCACTTGGAATCCCCTATGGACATGAATTATTATAAAAATTTTTCCCTTTATGAAATTATTTAATGCAGCATTCTATATGTATATGTGTTTTAAATATTTAAAAAAAATAAAAATAAAAATAATATATTATATTATATATATATATATATATATATATATATATATATATATATATATATATATATATATATATATATATATATATATATATATATATATATATATATATATATATCTTAGAGTTGTTTGTGGTGGGGTAAATTAAACGTGACATGCGGTGACGTCACAATCATGTTGCGTTGTCGGATATGGAGTTGCCTGAAGTGTCAAAATCGAGGGAGCGAGGGTCTGTCCATATGAACTTCCCTTGTCCACTTCACAAAGTGGAACGCACTTCAAAATGGCGGCAGGGATTCTCCTGAGGGGGAGTGCTTAGGGAATTTTGAGAGTACTTTTCTAAAACTGGACTGGAACGCAGCCTAGAAAATTGCAGGTAGGTGAGTTTCATCAGGGTCTGAACTAAACTCTGCAAGAAAGTGGTCCTCTGGGGCTGGATTTGAAGAAATTCTGCTTTACGTTTTACTACCAAATTGTATTTAATATCCAATTAAACAATGTGGAAAATAAGGGCAGTGAGCGTTTGGCAATTTTGGGACAGTGTAGTAGACTTAAATTCTGTTCTGTGAATGTGTTCAAGACCGTATTTTTTGTACAGACCCTTAGTTAAAATGTTACGGTATAAATATAATAATTCACATTAATGATCACACAACTAAGTAAAGAGCTCCCACCTTTGATATGATGTGCTTTTTTATCTTAGAACAGAAGCAGATGTTTCTTGAAGATTTCACTGCTTTAAACAGACAGAGAGGTGATATCAAATAAATTAGAGATAAAGTTGTGGAATGGTACAATTCAGCAGATGGGTGTAGAAACATTTCAAAGGCTTTAGGTATCCCATGGATCCTCCCTCCAAGCTGGATGAGAGAAGGGAGACTAATCACATCTACCAACATGCTACAGGATAACAACAGGAAAGTAACTAGTTACACCACAAGCTAAAGGCAAATTTGGTTTCCATTTTTAAGCTACTTCATATAAATAAGAAATCTATATAATAGTCAGCTGCACAAGTCACTTGATCTCACTTTGTCACTTCATGTGTTTTTAAAGATGTATATGATGCATTCAGGATGAATAGCAATCTGATCACTCAAACCTCCTCAGGAGCTGATTTGAGAACCATAAAAGTAAATACTCGGTCAAGTGTAGATTCATTTGGTTGTTCAAGTCATATGCGCAATTTTACGGAATAATGTCATACAAGTTTGCAACCCATATGTGAGTGAGAAATCATGGATGAGACAAATAAAATATTATATATATATATATATATATATATATATATATGTAGGGCATGAATTGATTTTGTTTTGTTTTGAATTGAATTGATTGGATCACTAATTACTACAATCTCATGTAAGTGACAGGGAGCTGGAGAGGATTATTGCCCCGCCCTCGAGACAGAGGCTACGTTTACACTGTCGGTCCAAATACGATTATTTGTGTATCCGATTGGAATCTCATCTAAAATTATTTACTGTCCACATTGGGTATCACAACTGTTCAGATCCGATTTGTGTGTTCCATGCGGCTCATATCGGCTTTGGTTTCTATGGCAATGACGTTTTGTTGGTAGGTCTTATTTACAACATGACAATGTGTAACCACCACACTGGAGCACTGCGTCAGCAGAAACATAGGAGGCTGGTATGCATGTCTTTCTACAACAGCGTCTTATATTTACATTTTACATGGCATGGGAAAGTCACAAACCATGCGAAATCCGAATCAGAATAGTCAGACTGAAATAGATTTCCAGAAATGAGATTTGAATAGGATTTCAAACCACATATGAATGTAGCTTTTTGATTTCAATCAGATATGCACAAAATCAGACAGTCTGAACATTCTTTTGAGTGGTAGGGTAAGTTATTTTGATCAAAGATTACAAAGGAATTGTAATTATAATTGTAATTATAATATAATTGTGAATAAAAAAATAAAAAAAAACAAGTGTTACGGAGGCCGTCCTTGTTAGCACACCACACCTGCCTCCCATGCTCTACTCTCACCTGCCTCTGTTGCACACAGATAAGTTAGTTATATTAAGCACTGCAATTTTCCATAAAAATAAATAAATAAAATAAATAAATAAGAATAGTCAAATTTAAAGGTACAGGTTGTAGGACCTGCCACTAGATGGCGCACTACCAAAACAATAACAATCGTGTGGTTTGATGATGATGCGGCGTGGAATGATGGGATTTTTATAAATGTTGTGTTTGATGTCAATGCAAAGACGCGATCATACTATGGATCAGACGCGTCCTCGTGCGGGTCTAGAGACGCGATACCCCGCGTTTGGCGTGTATGCCCCATAATACTAATCATGTTGATCGTTATAATGGCATACGTTTTCTGTAAAGATACGAATCAAAACAACTTACTTGTCGAGTAAAACACAAGCGAGATCGGCATCTCTTTCTAGGTGAAGTTTGTCGCGAAGCTCTCTCCATCTAGAAAATGCAACACCGATATTGATCCTCGCTCTTTCTCTACTCTTGTCCCAAACTCTTCTTGGGTCGTTTGGTTGGCCCGTACGCTTACGTTTACGGGAGCTGTCCTTGTCGACAGAACCAGCGGCAGATGGTAAACAGTAATTATGTTCCATAAATAAGTAACACAATCCACCATAAAACGTGCAATAAAACGTGCAAGAAGTAAATACTGTAAAAACTGCTTGAAGCAAGCTAGTGGTTTGCTGGACGCTAGACACTACTTCCGCATTTGTCCACGACACTGTTGTCAAGTGGTTTCTATGTCAGTAAAGGCGGTAACAAAGGTAACTGACGTTATTGACAGGCGACTGCACTGCCCCGTGTCACTGTTTAGAATGGGAATTTTCTCATGATTTATAAGTAGTTGAAAACATTAGAGATATTGTTAGTAATCAGCTGGACAAAATATATAACACTAGCCTAGAGATTTTTGGATATTTTACTGCGAATATCTTACAAATTGTACCTTTAAGTTCAAGGTGACACTAAATGTAGCTTATATTGTTTTTTTTTTTTTTTTTTTTTTTTTTTGTTTGTTTGTTTTTTCTTAAAATTTCCGAAACTATGGCTCCTTTTCTCGAAAATCTATGCACAAAACCACAACACTCAATATTCAAAACATCACACATCTTTTACAAAGTAAACACTTAATTCAAAACTATTTAACTCTTTTATTTTTGCATAGTTACTCTACTCACAAACCATCAAATGATAAGCCATATAGAGTGCAATCCACATGGATATGACAAATGTAAACAATACTTTTACTTGTTCAGTGTGCAGTGGAGTGCACAGAAGTTTGTCATAGTACTCACATGTACATGTACTGTATGTGCACAAAAACACCGTATATAACTGAATTAACACTGAACTAAAGTGAGCTGTATATTGACATTTTTGCTTGTTAGAGCTACTTTACAGCAGAGTTTGAATTTCTTACTATTATGAAGCTGCTTTGAAACAATCTTTTACAAGTTCACACTTACAAATAATCAGATTAAAATTATGTGTGTTTGACGTGCTGTCCGAGGAGAGGGCTCTGAGCTCGGCATTTGGCCTGAACCCAGAGTACTCCCCCCATATCCCTGGCTGTGATAAGAAACAGGCCAAGATCGCGGAGTCAGGGTGGAGGAGGGATGCTGAAAAGTGTCAAGGAACATAGGTGAGTCAGCTGCATATATAAATAGGCTTCCTCTCATGCTGATTGAATAGATGATTTGAACGTGATCCTCCCAAACTTTGTTAATAAAACATCATAAATTGTATAAAGTGCTATTGAATTAAAGATGACTTGATTTGTAAATACTGAATATGCATACAAAACTGTTTAACATTTAGCAAAAAGTTTGTTTTACAATTGCAAACTGAGTGTAAAGCAGATAATGAGCTTGCTGTTTGGTATATGAGTGAATGGTTCACTGAGTGTACCACGTTTAAACCCTATTCGGATGGTAATTGTTTCTCATGGGGTCGTAAGGTATTTTCAACATTTAAAGGGGCTAGTCAATGATTTTATTGCTGTCCGAATCCAGAATGTCAGTGTTTTTCTCCCACCACCCATGCAAAAATCCCCAGCTGAATGACATACTCTGTATCAAATTTCTGCAGTTTTCACAGCATTATTATTGTAAAATGAACAAATCCTTACTGCAGAACTTGTATAAAGCATGTTGCGGTATATTTGCAAAGCATCATGGTCAAATTTAAAGGGTTTGTTCACCCAAAAATGAAAATTCTGTCATTTATTACTTACCCTCATGCGGTTCCACACCTGTAAGACCTTCATTCCTCTTCAGAACACAAATTAAGATATTTTAGTTGAAATCCGATGGCTCCGTGAGGCCTCCATAGGGAGCAATGGACACTTCTTCTCTCAAGATCCATAAAGGTACTAAAAACATATTTAAATCAGTTCATGTGAGTACAGTGGTTCAATATTAATATTATAAATCGACGAGAATATTTTTGGAGTGCCAAAAAAAACTAAATAACGACTTATTTAGTGATGGCCGATTCCAAAACAATGCTTCAGGAAGCATCGGAGCACAGATGAATCAGTGTGTTGAATCTGCTGTTTGGAGCGCCAAAGTCATGTGATTTCAGCCGATGGCAGTTTGACACGCGATCTGAATCATGATTCAACAAAGGAGTCAAAACAACACCCAAACACACTTAGGCAAACAATACTAACAACATAACAATAAGAACGGACAAGGAGTGCAGGGAGTGAGTCTAATATAAAGGGAGCGCTAAACTAGAAGACCAGGCGCAGGGAATTCAGGGAGAGCGGGAGAGATGATGAGGAAAGTGAGTTCAGGTGGGGGACAGGGAGGATCATGGGAAACTGAGTCCAGGACAGGCGTGGATGTGACACTTAGTAATATAGCCTTTTATATATAAAATGAAATAGTATAGCCAAATATGTTAAATTATTTTAAAGTGAAGTTGATTCATTTATTGCCACCTGAACGTAGGCTTACAGAGTCATACAGAATCAGAACTTTACTGGCATGATTGTTGGGCATTTAGTGTATTTATTTGTGTATATTCTTTAACAATTTTTGAATGCTGTCATGGGCATGAGGTAGCCTATCTACATTTTGCAGAGTATAGAATAGAATAGAATAGAATAGAATAGAATAGAATAGAATAGAATAGAATAGAATAGAATAGAATAGAATATAGCCATGTTTTTAAAATAAAAAATTAATTTATTAATAATCTTTCTTTATGACTATCCCATGTTGCTATGGTCACAATTAATATAAATTTAATACATGCATCAATATAAAAAGCTTTTAAACAAATTTACATGTATTCATTTTAGCTTTTTGTGAAACTATATAAATTATTAGGCCAATTTCTTTCATTTACATGCATGCATTGATATAGTCATTGATATAGTTTATTCCTGCCTTGTAAATGCATTTAATTTCATTATATTTTTCATAACGAGATCTTAATTTTCAGAAGATAAGTGAATTGCACCATCTCTATCGCGATAAGTGAATCAAACGGATGCTCTCCGTGTTCCGTGTGATTGGCTGTTTGCCACACATGTCACACTTTCAGGTGAATGCACTTCAGAGTTAATCACAAACTCTGGATCGAACCAGCAGAGAATATTTATATCAAGCATTGTTAGACAGCCAAACCTGATCTAAACCAGGTTGGATTTATCTGGATTTTTTCAAATCTAAACCTTCTCTGAAACTCAGAGTTTGTTCAGCTAGATTCATGCAACAGGTCTCTGATTAGCCCAGAATATGAATACAAAACACTAAGTTGTACATTAAGCATTGTTCATATTCTGCTTGCCTGTACATAGTATATATGCATCACCAATACGGTGTATCCTGTTCTTTCTGTTGGTTAAATAGTACAGTAGGTGACAAAAAACTCTTTGAGGGAGTCATTGAATCATTCATTCAGCTGATCCGATCAAAACAATGATTCATCAAGGAACAATACAACTGGCTGAATTCAGAATAGTATACTACTTACTATTTCTGCCATTTAACAATGTTGCAGAAATAGTAAGTAGTATGTTAGTATTGAATCAACCCTTCAGTTAACCCCATTGTAGGCTACCAGTGCGTGGGTGAGGTTTATTCATTCAGTAGCTAAATCAAATAAAGGAGAGCCTACTGCATTTCTACCAAACTTTATAATTTAGGGAATATTCTTAAGGGGATTCTTAAAGGTCACCTATATATGGCTTATTCTTAGAAGCATAAAAGAAGATTATTATGGATGTAGATATAGTTCTACCAGAAAGACTGGGGGAGGTAAGATAACGTGAAAACCATATTTATAAACAATCAGCAAGCAAAATGTTGTAAGAAAGTTCTTTGGCGTAGGCCTCGCCCGTGGCTCAGATCCTAAAGGGTTGCGGACTCTGCATTTCCTGCCTGAAGATGAAGGCAGGGGCATAGCCGACCCCCCTGGGAGGTATGGGCAGGGACCATCCTGGTGGTGGTGGGGAGGATGTAGGTGAAGGTTTGCATCAGCATCTGCAGACTCAAACGAGTCAGAAATCTTATATACTCCAAGTGCAAGATAATGATTGGTTAGCTCTAAACTAATTGGTGACGTAACATTGCACACGCTAGAGCTTTCATTTTTTTTGGCAGTAAGATGACAAAAGTAATTTGTTTATCTTGATTCCATGAAAAACAGAGATTTATTGGATCATCATACTTTATAACCACACAGCAGACAAATACATTAGCCTATGTAAAGTTAAGAAGTAAAATGTGTTGAATGTCATATTCAACTCTGCAAAGCCTTACGGAACACGCTGATGACGTGTGATTTCTGCGTGAGCAGAAGCACCTCACACGATTGCGTTCCGAAACGCTAGGCATCTGAATGCAAGATAACATTACAGTAACAAGTACTTTTTTATATATGAAAATTATTTTTTTTTACACGACAATGATGTACTAAAAACAGAATTTTTTTTTTTTTTTTTTTTTTTTTTTTTTCACGTATAAACGACAACATTGTCAAAATGATCCCCATTCACACATATCCGCAAAAACAACTAAAAATATAGACTATAAAAATATAAAACCAACTGAACATGTAATGCGCATGCACATTAGGCCACCATTTTCACAAAGTTGCATTTTTGTTGTTTACATGAGGATGATATTGTTTTCAAAAACTTGCACTTTGAAACCCATTTTCTAAAGCTTGCGTTTTCAGGCCATTTTTGTGTAAATGAAAATGAAAAAGTTTTGTGTTTTGGTCCCACTTTATATTAAGTGGCATTAACTACTATGTACTTGCATTTAAATTAATCATTTAATGTAATGCACTTATTGTGTACACACATGTTTTTATTGTACTTATATATTTAAAAACACTTACCTGTAACCTTACCTGTGTCCCACCTCAATAGCAGCAAAAGTGTTTTGCAATTCAATATGAACCCAATAAGTACATTGTACTTATTTTTTGATGTCAGTACATAGTAGTTAAGGCCACCTAATATAAAGTGAGACCTATGTTTTTAGTTGAAAATAGTGTCGTGTCAACAGCCCTTAAGACTAGAAACTAAACAAGACAGTGAAACAGAACATGACTGTGACACTTATTACATAAACTAAATAATTTAAAGGTCTGGATATAATAATATTTAAAATTCTATATATGTAAATTTCACTCACAGTTTAAAAAAGAATGTCTTAATATACACATTTCTTCTCAAACATATTTATTCTTGTATGCACCGTGGCTGCCTTTCTTTTGAAATATTGTCTGTATAGTACTTGTGCACTCCATTATAGATTTTTTTTTCCATGCTTTAGTATTCTTGTCATCTAATGAGGAAGAAGATGCAGGTGGGAAATCAGGTGATAAAACAGATTATTCTGGGAGCTCTGTTTCCATACAAAGTATTACTAATATTAGTATAGTTAGAATTTGTAGAAATGAAGCAATGCTTTAACTCGTCGATAACCACTGAATAAAAAATAAATAAATAAATAAATAAAATGAATACAAAGGCATATGATCATTGTAGTGATAATACTAATTTAATTAATGTAACTTAAAATTCCCCTTTTTATTTATTTATTTTCCAATTTGCATCACGTTAAAGCCCACACAGGGTTTAGAGCAAAGCACAGGGGTCTATGTTGCCTTTGGTAGTATGCGTATGTTTTATTTAGCACTGCAATGCAAGCCCTGTGATAAACACACCATGGCATCTCCAACCAAAAAAAAAAATCTCTTTACTCTCAACCCAGCTAGAGGAGAGAGGAGGGTTTTGTTTTGAGAGTGATGTGGCAGAAAATAACCTCCTGAGGTTCATTTCTTTTATAAGCCAGATATAGTTTTGTGGCAATGCCCTGATTTAACCTCTAAACAATCCGACTGTAGTACAACACAAGTGTCTTAACTCAAAAAAATGGAAAAATCTTGTCAAGTTTTATTCTATATTATATAATCTTGTCAACAGTTTTATAGACACTGGGCAGGAGGATTTCCAATTCCCAAGATGTTACTGTTTAATGATTGAGTTTAATCGGACGGTTAAGTGTTATTTAATGTGTTTTTAAGAAAAGGGAGTAGGGAAAATGCATACATTTTTAATGTTCAGTTTCATTGGGTTTTAGAAGAGTTCTGCTGGGTTGAAATTTTGGAGAGTATACCACTAATAAATAGTGGGATTTCTTGGTTCAGAGGTTTTCAGACTGGGGTCTATAGGGAGTACTTAGGGGTTTGAAAACGTTTAATAAAAAAAAAAAAAATAGTGTACAAAATGAAAAAAATAAAAAATAAATAAGGTAAATAAAGTAAAATGACAATAATATAAAATGAATGCACAGATGTTGACAATGTTACTATTTCATTCTGCTTTCGAAGACTGGTCGGAAATCATGAGATTAATTACAATTATTTGTAAATGTGTTATAAATGTTTTATTGATACTTCAGATTTATGTATTTAGCAATAATATAATAAGTAGTTAATAAAAATTTTATATAAACAGAAACAGAAATACACATAATGGCCCAGTTTCATACACAAGGCTTAGATTAAGCCAGGAGTAGGCCTTAGTTCAATTAGGAAATTGAAGTAGCTTTTATAAACGAAGAAAAGAAAGAAAAAAAAAAAGAAAAAAAGAAAAAAAAATTAACTGTGTGCATCTTGAAACAAAACAATGGCACTGACATTTGAAATATTTTAAGATATGTCAATGCAAGTTGCATTCAGTTAAGACAGCTCAAACATGGATTTTAGTCTGGGACTGGCCAAAAGCATTAATTGGGTCTTTATATGTGAAATTATTAATTTGCCTTTTATTTTTAGGAAGGAGTTTTTCACAAGGCAATCATCATATTTTGGGGTCTGTGCACCTTGTCTTAAAGTTTGAAATCCCCTAGCCATGACACAACAAGCCGACATCAAAAAAAGCAAAAAAAAAAAAAAAAAAACAATAGTGGCAACAAAACCTGACTGTGTTGTCACCTTGCGTCGACTTTGTCTGGGCCAAAAAGCTGCACTTAAACACACTAAAATGACTACAGGTGACTGTGTGTGAGTTCTGTGACTGCATGCAAGGAAATAACCATCTATAGCAGCAAGTATCAATAGTCTTAAATCAGTAGGTATCAACAGTCTATATTCGTCATTTAAAAAAGGGAAACCGAAACTAGGACTGCAGATATACAAATATCAATCATGTTGATCATTTTCTTCATTCCAGGTGCTGTTGATATGAAAATATTCATGAATTGGCTTCGGGAAACACATCCCAGAATGATCTCTTGCACTGATAGCCTGACGTCGATTCAAAATTGCTGAATTGGGCGAACTGCCACCGACGTGGAATCTGAGTGTTCAGTGCAAAGACTGATTTCCTCTTGTTCATGCTACAAACCAGCACCTTATATTGCAGCATAATGGAACAGCACCATGTTTCTTTAGAACTTGAAGGATGTTTACATTGCTGGCACTTTTATGCCTGAATACTTGTTTTAAATTTGTTAATCTTGATTAAATTGTAATTATTCAAATAATCTAATTTGCAATCATACCATTGCCATTAACAATTTGGGGACAATAATTGATCAAATCAGGTTATCCCCTAATTGCATATGGATCATTCAGTACCTTGCAGAGCAGCACTGCTTTGGTCTAAAATTAAATTCTATTAGTGCACCAATTATCACACAATCAAATAAGATGGAAGAGAGCAACAAGATGAACTGGCCCTTGATATGCTGGTACCAGAGGCAGGAACAATTATACCCATATCGATCGTATACTCTGATAATTGAATTTTACGAGGGGTAAAAATCAATTGTAATCAGGCTGTGGAATGCTTCTATGTCCATTTTCACAAGACACCTTATTTCTCACCTCAATTTTTCATACCATTTTAGTTCAGACAGGTGAGATATGATAACCATAGCAACCATCAGAGTCACTGATCCGTCTGTAGTCAAGAGCAGTCTTTGAGTGGTCTTTTTTTTTCTGCACCGGACTCATGTTCTCACAATAGCTGTATCAGCTATAGGTTTAACCTTGTTTACTCTGGGTCGCAACCTGAGTTTATGTATGCTGTGTGTAAAATGTGGACATATGTGGAATATGGGTCAGGTATGTTGTAATTCATTGCTCCGGTTGACTTCAGAGGAGGTTTACGTGTTGTGCCAATACCCAGGTGTTTTTAAGTCTGTTTGTGCATGTATTTCAGTCTCTTTCAACCACTTTTATTTCTAACATTGCTTCATAAAGAGTGCAAAGTCCCAGTTCCCTTCACATCTTGTCATATTGTAATGACAGGGCAATCGTGCCCTTTCACAGCGAGGGTTTGGTCCTGCATTAAAGAACGTCTCCCTCGTGATATTAATCTCATTAGCCTGATACCTACTAATTAACGTTTCATAACAATACACAATGAGTTCATCTTCTCTGGTGAAGTGAGGCCAAAGAAGCCATTGAGTTTCACTGGACAGAATTGTTCAATCTTCTGAAAGATTTCCTTTTCAGAGAGAGTGAGGATAGGCTCACTGTACTCATTTATTTGTTGGATGATTTGATGGATTATTGGCAGATTCTTCTAGTCTCCTCCTTTCTGTGCTTAATCCATCTTCAAGAGTGTTCATTGTCAACTGCAGTACTGTAAATATCCTCAAATGAAAAATATGGCATCCCATTTCTTCAGTAGTTCTTTTATTTTTAATTCAGTTGCGATTGATTATCATTCTCAACATGCTTTCACTTTCTTTTGGCATTCTAAGGCCAACAGAGCTGCTGATGCACATTCAAAAACATTTGACCATGTGATAACATCTAAATTAACCATTTTTATTCTAGTCAAAAACATATTATTTAATATGACCAAATCAGCTTGACCACATTATGTTACAACAACACAAATATAAGGGATAGATCTGGTAGAAATTTGTCAGTAGGGTAACAAATGTTACCACTTAGTATGGTATAGTGATTAAACCATGGGCGAGAAATTCATATATCTGGGCTATGCTCACAAGTGTGTTAAATTATGGTTATACAGATCTCAAGATGAATATGTTTGCAGACCCAGGTGAAAAAAAAAAAAAAAAGTACATTTCAATAATGTACTTAAAGTGCTCTATTTTCACGGACTAATTTTATACTTAATATACTAAAAATTCTTCTTTAGTACTTCTTAAGAACATCTAAGTGTACTCAACTGTGCTATTTTGAGACACCATGAATATGAACTTAAATGTGCTTTTAATATATCTCTGTATTTAAAAAATGGATTTATATACTACTTATACTTCATTTGAACCCATAGTGTACTACAAGTGGTAACTAAATATATTTTTTAAATACAGAGAAAGTATATTAAAATGATATTATAGTTCATATTTCATGGTGTCTCAAAATAGCACAGTTGAGTACACTGATTTTTGATCTTACTTTACTGTATCAGCAACACTAACTGTGGTATGAATGATTTCTGACTAAGCAAGGCAGCAGCAATTTGAAATAACACTAAAATAAAACACCAACTTTAAATCCACTATTCTGAAAGCAAAGCCACAAGGTTAAAACGATGTGCTATCTGCTGTCTTTTTGGCCTCAAGTCTTTTCAGATGAAAAGCCAACAACAACCCTGCAGAGAATGCATCTGTTTAATCCATCCAATGAGATACATCAGCACTTGAAGGTCCCACAGGCTTCTGCATGTATTATCTAAAATTGAGGCTGATTTGAAAACATCTTTGTTTTGTTCTTCTTTTTTTCTTCTTCTTTGTTTCTTAACTTCTTTTGTTGGCATGTTTTTCCACATACAATTGAACATGAAAGAGTGAAAATCTTTTTCATTATTTATTCATCGGCACTCAATTTTTCATAGTGCCCCCTATGAAGGGGGGAGGGGATGTTGATGCAAACTAGTGCTTACAACATTTAAAACAAGTGCAAAATAAAACCTTTCTACAATAATAATATAATAATATAAGGAGTTGATTGGGCTCCTGTCATTTTTTTTTTTTTTTGATATGGGGTATGTTTGATCACTGTATTCTTGATTAGGTGTCAACAATAAGCAACTGCTTGCTTACCTTGCTGCAAATCAAATCCCTTTAAAACAATTGGTCGAATCAGCTCTACGGATGCCAAGTGAATAAATATGTACTTGAAAAAGGCCTAAATATAAAGCTTTGCATTCCTCCAATTTGGTCTATCCACAAAATTCCCAATGCTGCCCATCTTCCTACACTTGTCTTTAACCCTTCCACAGTCAAATGCTAGGGATTACTGTGCATTTTACATATTAAAGATTACATATTTTCTTCATCTCACACTACTTTTATTTCTGCAAAGGACGTACCGTTGCAAGGAAAAGGATGAGCAAAACACTGCAGTTGAGCTGGGATGAAGAGAGAGAGAGAGAGCTT
Source organism: Chanodichthys erythropterus (assembly GCF_024489055.1). Classification (NCBI taxonomy): domain Eukaryota; kingdom Metazoa; phylum Chordata; class Actinopteri; order Cypriniformes; family Xenocyprididae; genus Chanodichthys; species Chanodichthys erythropterus. Next base: position 16,880,710 of record NC_090231.1, on the reverse strand, counting down.
TCTCCTGAATCCCCAGAAGAACAATAAATTGGATGATCTTGTAGAGAGAATACTAATAGCGCGCTGAGGTCAGAGTGGACCCCCTCACGCATCGTGCCTCCGTTCTCTTCCATTATCATTTCTCACCTTGTTAGCCCTAACACTGGGCCTAGGGTCTGCTAGCAAGGCTTTCGTAGTGTGATCAATACTCCAGCGAGCCCAGAGAGAGCCCAAGCGTGGAACAGCAAAAACAGAACAGAGATGATAGTGGAGGGAGAGGTTGGGGGAGGAGGTTTCCCAGCGAAAGAATGGTCAGTGGTTTTAAAATAATTGGCATTACCTCATCCTGGTCCGAGGCAGCAGATGAATCAAGCACAATCAGAGAAGGCCCACAATGCTCAATTATTCATGTGTGTCTTGTTACACCAGCTTTCTCTAATACAGCCCACAGTTGCACCATTTGTGGAGAGCCACCCAATCAGTGCTAAAAGTTCGATGAAAAATATAGGGCTCTGGCAATGTCTCTGTTTATCCTGCAAAGACAAACCTGTAAACAGAGTTCATCTAGGGCAAAGATGAGATTGGATTTCCATTTTTGATGATATGCTGTCTAAGCATATACAATTACATGCCAAAAACTATTTACTGTATCACTGAATGCAGTTATTGTAATTGCTAAAAATGCAGAAATTTTGGAAGAAATTAATATTTGCTATGGTTTCATTTATTTGTCAAATAAAATGAGCAGAGAAACCATTTTTCCCCCATTTTTTAAAAGTTGTATTAAGTGACTACATTACAAATAAATAAATAAATAAATAAATAAATAAATAAATAAAGTGGCCATCTGAGATGACTAAGTCAGTGAAAAAAAAACTCACTCAGTGAAAATTGGCACTAACTTCCAAATTCATAGCAGAGCAGTATTGATTTTTAGGAATCTGGACAGAAAGTTCTGCCAACACATTGTGGAAAGAATACCTGAGACGACCATTTAAACTCCACTTTAAAACAGGTTACACACTAAGAGTTTATCAAAGTGTCAGATGCAAGGCATTTGATAGTTGAGGACTTTGCACGCAGAGTCTGAAGTTGTCCATTTCTAGTTAAGCATTGCAAACGCAAAGTACCTCTGACTGAAAGCAGCCATTGTCAATAAAATACTGTAGAAACAGTCCTCCACAGGATCTATAAGAAACTTTCTATTCCCCTTTATTGCACCACTGAGATTGCAGTCTAAATACTGGGTGAGTGAGTCATGCTATCATAATCATAAATTAAATTAAAATTACAAGTGAAACTGCAATAGCAACAATAGAACTGATTAACCTGGAATATGATCTTTAAATATGTTTGCATGCAAAAGTTATCACTGGAAGCATTGTTGTTAATTATATTATTTATATTTTAATGGAATATTACTTTAGACAAATAATTCATGGATTCATTGCAGGTTACCACTTATTTCTCACAATATTATTTTTCATGGAAAACTTTAAACTTTTTTTCATGCAATATTGGAATCCCTACAGTGGCAGTGATCACAAATGCATGCTACTGCCTAAAAGCAAACACGAAAGGTGAATGACCTGCCTGTACCATGTCTTTTGTCAAAAACTGAATTCACTGAGGTTACATTACTGAGTTTTGTCTTCTTCAAGGAACTTTCTAGGGAGAAAAGAAAAAAGAAAAAAAAAAAAAGCTGCAAGCAGCGATGAAAAGGCCCTCACACCCAGGCTCACCGCCACCCGGTGGCCTTAGGAAAACGGTGAAAAGTGGGCTACATGCATGTAAGTGAGTAAATACAAGGGAAATACGGCACAGTCATTTCAAAGTGCCACACTTCCTGCAGTTAGCAGGTGGCGCTTTGACTGTAACTCAATATTGCCATGTAGATGTCTTCAGGCCAGGACTGTTATCTTTGTATGCCTGAGTTACAACAACTTTCTGTTTGGTGGCATTAATCGCATACATTAGCATGATTTAATGTGTTTCTTGTATGTTTGGCACTTGGTGGCATATTGAAATGTGTTTCTGTGAGTGAATTACAGTGTAAAGCATGTCATTTCCTGTTGCCTGCAGGTGGTGCTATGACTAACTGGGTTTTCAGATTTTGCACCTAGGACGTTTTTTTGTAGGTACTGGGCTGTTACATGCGTCTACCGAATTTCATAACTGTACGTGAAACGTAGCACAAAGGGTGCTTAATTGAAATTTTGTAGGTGGTGCTATCGAGCCATTTTGCCACACCTAATTCTAAAACTCATATCAGATGTAAATTTTCACCACTTCTGACACGTGTGCAAAGTTTCATGAGTTTTTGAGCATGTTTAGGCCCTCAAAAATGCAATTCACTTCGGAGAAGAAGAAGGATTGGCCGAGCAGTTACAATAGGGTCCTCACACCATCGGTGCTCAGGCCCTAAAAACAGTTGAGCATCCTCAGTTTAAAGGAGAGACTGCTGACCTGGTCTCCCCCCAAAGCTAGTTTGAGGCAGTTAAGTACAATGCAGAACATGTCAGTTTCTAAAAAGAGTTCTTGTTGCAAGAGGATTCATCATCCCAGGCAGTCATGAACAACCTGGAGGAGAAGGAGCAGGCTCAGACTGTCAAGTGGTTTTGATGGCAGTTTAGATCATGAGACAGAGATAGATGAGAATCCAGGGAGATGCTTGACCATCTCAGTGATGCATTCTACCTGGCTCTCTCAAAGCACTGGGACATATATCCAAGCTCCAAAAAAGGTCAACAGGGCTGGTGCCCATGAGTCAATTTTTTTTTTTTTTTAAGACAATTTTTCCTCCTACTCTATGACCTTTATTTATTTATGTATTTATTTATGTATTTATTTATGTATTTATTTATGTATTTATTTATTTATTTATTTATGCATTTAAGTAACAAGGTCCAGGATAGTTTGTTCTGCCTCTTCCTTCAATTAGAACCTTTAAAGAAAATTAAAAAAAAAGTCTGCATTTACATTCAAAAACAATGCCCACTAAAATGAGTCACACAAACTTGTTTAGTTCAGACTGAAAACATCAGGGAAAATACACATTGTTTTGCTAATGTTGAGATGGGATATGTACAGCCATGGAAGGCTCAAGATGTGGCGGACTTTCTCACATTTTACATAAAATATTTATCAGTACTTTTGGTGTGTAAATATAATATCTGTCGTTTTCATAGTACATTAAAATAAAAAATAATGAATTTTACTCTGCAAACAGTTAAATATGAATCAATATGAATCAATAAGTTGTTTGAGCATTTCAGATATAGATTATTATTGGAAAAGAGAGCCCAAGAGAACATCACTACACACAGATGTCATCTAGCACTGCTTCAGCTTGTTGTTGTAGTGGTAATGGAGTAAATACATTCAGAAGCATACAGCTATTTTAGGGCCTGGGGTGGCAGAGAGCTTCTTCTCTTGTGTTACCATGGAATCAGATGGTGCTTACTTTGTTTCATTAAATTGGCTTTAAAGGAACTTGATCACGTTCTAGAGTTTGACCACTTTTGCGAATTCCTTAAAATACACTGCAGGACATAATGTAATTGCCTCTGATGTTCAAGGCACAGGAACTATTCCAGCAGAAGATCAATTAATGTCCTTTTCCTTTATTTAAACTTCTCCATTTTCATTTTTTCCCCCATCCCCCTCAATTCAAATTGCATTTCTTAAAATAATGTAAAAACAATCATAAAATAATAATAGCTTAACAAAATAAGAAATAACAATAGCTTAAAATAAATAATGATAATTGCAAATATCTATATCTTTGATTTGTTGAAGTATGTGTGAGCTTAAATGTAGTTTTACAGAATAATGTGTTTTGAATAAACAAAATTTTCTTTTAGTCCAAACTAATTGTTCAAAAATCCTGAGCTGTGACAACAAAGATAGCAGACAGAGAAAAGGTTTCATGCTTTTGTCTCATTGGGTCAGGCAGACGAAGATGATGAAAGAGCAGGGGACATATGGATCTTAATATCAGCCATTAAACTTTGTTAATAAGCAAAGCAAAGAAGAAAATCCAAAATACAGTAATCGCAAAAGTACAAAATGTAACAGCGTTACATACAGAATACAGAACAATGAACTATTTATTTATTTATTTTAAATTCTCCTCTTGTGGTCCGAAAAGGTTGAGTAAATTGTGACTCCCTGAAGGGCCTTGGAACGTGCAGCATTATTCAATGTGTTGACGTATTTTCCACTGAAACAGGAAAATAGGGTGGGACATACTGAACAGCTCCTCCCCTTTTTTAAAATTGCCAATAGCGTTTTGTTTATGTCACAGCTCGGCCAGAGCCATTGATCTCAGTAAAGCCTCAGTTTCCTTCTAATCTCTAACCATTTCTCTTCCTAATCTCCTTCATATCACTTTAAAATATAGCATTCTGTGTAGAATTCAAATGGGTCCAATATGTTTTGTGGTCTGCACCGACTTGTACATATGATCTGATCTCTGCTAACCAACGCTATCTCACGACCAATTCGTACTTATTCTACGAGGTGGCTATTTCGTATAAATTCATACGACCTCACTCGTGCGAATTCGTACGATTTGTCTAAACCCCAGTGACGGTTAGGTTTAGGGGCGGGATTTGGGGTAGGTTATTCGTATGAATTCATAGGAATTTGTCAACTCGTAAAATACATACGATTTAGCAAAAAACGTATGAATTAGTACTAGTGAGGTCGTATGAATTCATACGATTTAGCCACCTCGTAAAATACGTACGAATTGCCGTGAGATCGTGTTGCTGCTAACACGTTTCTGGACTGGAGCAGACTGTGTGCGCCCTGCGGCGGTTTACATGACACTAATGTAAAAACCAGACTTCATTCACCTCAGTGGAAAGTATTACACTGTCTGTCTTAAACGTTCCCTATCCCCTATATCAGGGGTGGGCAACGGTTTTAGTCTGAGGGCCACGGTTACTTTGGCAAAGTAAACGGAAGGCCACACTTTGGACAATTGCAATTAAACATAGTTACATGATTAAATGGTACAAATTAATGCAATGCAAATATGTATAAGGCTACTCTACAGTTACTTTGACAGCCTATTTCAAGGCCTGATACTTATTTTTGCTAGGCCTGTCTGACCTAGGCTACTCTTAGGTTACAATAACTGGATTTACTTTCAAGGATTAATTTCCTACACTACCCTGCATATTGTTCAACTGTCATTCATACCAGCTGTAGCTTTTCAAGATAGAAAACTATTAACAAAACTGCAAATGTATGTGTGCAAGTTACATTAACATACAGACTTCAGGCAATCTGGCTTGGAATTATCAAATTTATTTGAGGCTATATATCAGAGGGAGACCTTCATCACTTAATGAAAAACATATTCAGTTTTCAGTTGATTGTTGTTATTCAGTTGAGTGATTATTATTTTTTTTGTAATTTCTTTCACATATTTTGTTAAAATATTTTATAAAAAAAGAACACAATTTAATTGCAGATCAACTTCATCACACGTATGTTTGCTTGAAAGATATAAAGGGCCTATATAGGCCTATGCATCTCACAAAATTTTAATTTGATTTAGAAACTTCAGAAAGGTTTAAGACTCCAGCTTCGATATTTAACCACTGTTTATGTGTGGTGTGCAAAATAATTAATCTGTAACGATCGTTATTTTGAATAGAAATCATTATACTCACACAACATTTATTCTCGTCTTCTCCGGTTTATTTGTGTTCAAATACATAAAAAATACAGCATCCGCCAAGCCTATTAGTCCAATGGTGCGCATATTTGGAGAAATAATGATTAGTTATCATGTTAGTAAAATATTTCGTCACACAGAAAAACATTTTTATTCATTTTTCACTGAAATATGCGATCTGAAGAGCTCAAACAGCGAACGCAGCCAGATGTGTCTCCTCTTCCTGATTTGCGTCAGACCTGTCAATCATCTCACGTCACGTGGTTCATCATGCGTGATAACTAAGCTAAAGTGACATTTCTTTACTGAAACAAGAAGCTAATAAATGCACAATTTAAGTATTTGTACGATTATGTGTTTTGTGTGTGATTTTCGTGCGATTTGGGGTTTTCATATAAATAATGAATGTCCAAATTGCAGGTGCATCGAGCGCATTGCGGGGGCCGGATTGAAGCAATATGCGGGCCGGATCCGGCCCCCGGGCCGTATATTGCTCATGTATGCCCTATATAGTGCACTATGTGCCATTCACCACGTAGAAAATAGTAAATGTGTGCACAACTGACCGATTTTAGCAGCAGCTTCAGCGTCTATTTATAATGTAGGGGGCAGGACACTTTAGATTCTAGAGAGCATCTGATTGGACAGAAAATCTGATGAGAAGCTGAAGTACAGCATGATGTCATGAAAATAATTGTTGATCCATATTGGCAGAAGTGAGAGACTGTAAGTTTTGAACACTTAAATCTTCTAAATACGAATTCCGTTATTGTTTTGAAGCACATTAGCTCATAGAGAACAGTAAGTCTAACATATTCGTACTAAAAGCCAAAAAACTTACATTTTGATTTCTTGGAGACTTTAACATTAATTTTAGAGTTAACTAACCTTTTAATATTAAACTATACTCTTTGTGTTTACTCTGCTTTTACATTGGTACTACTTCTAACCTAACTTTTATTCTTACAACAGGAAAAGCATTTTGATCTCAGTCCAACTTTACTGGAACAAACTCACCTATAAATACCCGTTAAAATCTTACCACCCAGAATGACCTCCTTCTACACCTTCATCATCTTTTCTTAGAGACCACCCTGCATCTTATTACACTTCTTCTGCACTGTTCCGCCCCTGTAATTATCCCCAGATTTTACACCTAACCTTTTGGTTCCCACTCATTTATTACCTCCTGCCCTCCCCTTCCCCTAATTGACTACAACCAGGTACAGTGACATTTAGACTGCTTGTATGGGTTCGTGATCCTGCACATTTTCCATATTAGAGTCTCTCTGAAAGAGGAGAAGTTGACTAATGATAATTATGATGTGTGATTCAGGCCCACTCAGAAGGTGTCAGACCTTAAGGGACCCAGTAAGGAGCCTGGTTATTATATTTGTTCAGTACCAGATGGCACAGATGAAGACACATACTGGAGCCTCTATATTTAGGTCAATATGATTAAGGAGGAGAATTTTTCAGTGCAGAAAAAAGATTATTGAATTACGTCCAAAATGATTGTTAAGGATTCCAAGGTCTGTCTAGTTCTGGCATTTGTAGAGCTGTGTGATATTAGCAAAAAAAAAAAAAAAAAAAAGATATTTAAATTTTATTCTAAGAAGACTAATACAATTATTGAACATAAAATTATTAAACATTAAAAATACTAAATATATTGTACATGATTGTGAGCCATTCAGAACAGATTTTTCATTACAGAATTTGAAGAGAGAGTGCAAATAGGATGCCAAATTGAAATGATAGATTTTTAGGATTCTGTGCTAAATGGAATGATCAAAAGAACAGAATTTATTTAAAATAGAAATCTTTTGTACCATTATAAATGTTTTAACTGTCACTTTTGATCAAATTAGTGCATCCTTGCTGAATAAAAGTATTAATTTCTTAAAAAAAAAAAAAAGAAAAATTAAAAACACTTACTCCAAACAATTAAACAGTTGTGTAGACGAATTATATTTCCATGTTTTCATACCCAAATCTGACAACAATCTAAAATTTAAACTGAATCATTCCTTGAAAATATGATAACTCTTGAACTTAATGCTGCAAATATAGTTTCCTTACAAACTAAAGGCACAGTCAGACAGCATGTATTTTACCATAATCCCACAACTGCAGGCACTGATGTTCATGGGTAAGACACATGCCATTATAGCAGTAGGCATGACCATGCTGACATGATGACCCGTCTAGGAGGTAAACGTTAAAGGGCATTCTGGCAGATCACAGGCACCGGCTGGTCCATGGGACATGGTGCCGGCCCACTTCAGCACTGGGCAGAGGGCATGATAACGAGATTGGAGGAATTAGATGAAAGAGAGCAGTTGGTTGGCAAACTACAGAGAAAAAGTGGATATGAAACTGTGGTTGCTGGTACTTTTCAAGAATAAGGAAACAGAAAAAGCCTAAACCCTTCACTACCAACTATTTTATGCGAATGGATGGATGGATGGATGGATGGATGGATGGATGGATGGATGGATGGATGGATGGATGGATGGATGGATGGATGGATGGATGGATGGATGGATGGATGGATGGATGGATGGATGGATGGATGGACGGATGGATGGATGGACTGTAAACCTGAACAGTACTACTAACTTATAAAGATTGAGTACGCTGCAATTAAGGTTTGTTAAATCATTGATGGAACTTAAACATTTACATTTTCTGAATGAGGAGTTTAGTTTTATTTTTGTGTAGTTCAACATTTTTGAGTAAACCCTTGTACTTAAATTATTATTTTTAAGTTTACTGAGCAATATAAAGTGACGTCATCCATGTCTCTTTATTGCCGATGTTATCGTCGTAACCAGCGTTATCACAAGAGTCCATTCAACATTAAACTGAGTTGCAGCAGATTTCAGATTTTTACAAGCATGCTTTGCCTCATACTCTGTAAAGGAGAATACATGCTGAAATTGAGTGTTACTTTGTGTGTTTTTTGCACAAGATTAATACAGGGGAAGATGTGTTATTGTTTAATGTTCTGCTATTTTGGAATTTAAATGTGTTTCTGTGATGTTGTAGGTTTTTAGGGTTACCATCGTGATGAAGAGTAGTGCTTGTGGATCGGTAGAGAATGGGCTGCAAAATTTTAAGGCAATATATATATACAGCATGTTGATTAATAGTTCATGCAAGTAAAAAGTGATAGTCTCTTTGATGGTTACATTAATACATGTTGGTGTACTGTTGCTAACTATATATATATATATATATATATATATATATATATATATATATTTATATTTATTTATTTATTTATTTATTTATTTTTACTTATATGTTTGGAGTAATCTGAGTTTATTGGATTTTACATCCACTGCATCAAAATAATTGAACAATTAGAAACATTATGTATGGTAAACAATAGTTTTAAGTACAGTGGACTTAAACATTAAATAAAACTAAAATTAAAAACATCCGGGGCTTAGCCCAAATCAATATTTGTCCAATGACATTTTACTTTTCTGTTAACAGCTTTACTGACATGAAAGGAGCTTTTGTTGTAGTATTGTTGTTCAGAAAATGTACATTATTTGGCACTGTATTTGGCATATCATGGTTTCGATTTTAGTTTGTTGGTAAAATACAACTTAGAGACCATTTAAGCTTTGTAGGCCTATGTTTTAAATTTTCGGTTTATGTTGAAACGGTGGCAGCGGCACAGGGTCATTGGGAAACACTGAATGAATGTTTAGCTGACAAATGTGCTAAAGTTGTAATATCAGCTGTTCATAACAAAAAAGCCTTTAACCAGACCGAACGAGAGTCTCAAGGCCTGCCGCTGCTCTGAGTGAGTGACAGGAGGAGTGTGTGTGTTCAGCTGCGGTGTGCGTGAACTCGCTGTTGGAGAGAAAGCGCTGCCGGTGTATGGATGCCTGTATGCAGTATATGCAAAGCCAAAGCGCAATGAAATAAAGCAACTTATGATTTCGGGGGTTTACATAGGCTATTATCCAGTTTCATATGCTCAGTGACAGTCATTACATTCGGGGCTTGACTCAAAACATTCGGGGCTGAAGCCCCGGCAAAATCGGCTGGCGCCGCCCCGGTTTTTAATTATTCTTTACTTAAAAGATTTGAGTTGCTTTACTTACATTTTTTGAGGTAATCAGTGTCTAAAATAATTTTGAGTACTCTGAACTTATCAAGTTTTACAGTGTACTGTTACACCCCTATTAGATATAGTATGCCATGCTTGCTTAAAAAAAATCCATTGGTACCTTCCTGGTCCTCCTCTTCTTCCGCTTCCTCTCCCTCCTCCTCCTTTTCACCCTTTTGTTTTCCCAGAGTTGAAAGCAGCCCGGAAGGCTTGCATTTGATGTTTTAAAAGGTATTCACGGAAAGAGTGCTGAGTTTGCATCAACTCTAAAGATAGATGGCATTCAGTAAGTGGAGAAGGCGGACGGCCCAACCTGGCTCACAGATGAGAACAGTTCTGAACTCTCACCGATTTAATGCGGACCAGAAGAGAGCCTAAAGCAAGAGAAAGAGAGAGAGAGAAACAAGATTGATAATGATGCTGTGTGCACCAAACACTGACTTCAAAGCCCACCTCCAAATACATCTTCAGTTGTTACAGAACAGACGAGAAGCACCGACCATAGATCACTTAAATGAGTTGTGAATACTCCAACAAGGATGATTGGTCTTTCTAGATTGGTACATTTCCACAACCATTATACAAATATATTCTTAACTAAACGGTTTTCAAGATTCAGAGACAAGCATTATTTAGCTCTTTATAAAAGCAAATGTATGAAATCCCTAATCGAAGGCCATCCTTCAGTGCACTTAATATATAGAACAATCCAGATGCAAACTAAGGAAAAGGTGAATTCTGCCAGAGTAAGCCTTCACAATGTCTCAGGTTACAACTATAACCATCGTTGCCTGAGAAAGGAACGAGATGGTGTGTCGGAAGTAGTGACACTATGGGAACAACTCTGCTTGTTTTTGCCTTGAAGCATGTGTATAATCAGTCCAATGGCATGGAATGTGACATCACAACCATGAAGCTATAAAGCGCACACAGACCAAACAATGTCAGCTTCTGACTGGCTGAAGCAAGTCGATCACCAACATGCAGGAAGTATGGCAAGATGACATAGTGTCATGTTCAATTCTCAGGAAACCATGGTTACAGTGGTAACCTGAGACATTCCATTTCGAGGGAACTCGTGCTGCATCAGAAGTAGCGATGCAATGTGAGCAAGAATACCCACTCCGTCATACTGACAAGTGCCTGTCTAGTATCAATCCTGCAAGCACAGCAAAGACATGAGCACCTGGGACCCTGGTGTGCAGTTCAAGTCCCGGTTGTAAAATCATACAAATGTGTGTGGAGAGGACCAGTCAGTCTGCCACATCACATCTTGCAGTGAAACTCCTGACCATAGAGCTTCAGAAGCCACCATACTCTAAGTAGAGTGCGCTCTGACAGCCATAGGTGAAGGCTATACATCTGCTCATATCTGTTTGGTTGCTGGAGAACCTTTCTTGGACAAGCCAAAATAGGCAATCAGCTGACTGGATTTCGCCCACAGGACAGCTCTGTGGACATACAGTGGTGCTCAGAATTATTGGCACCCTTGGTAAATATGACCAAAGATGGCTGTAAAAATAAATCTGCATTGTTTATCTTTTTGATCTTTAATTCCTAAACTTAGCAAAAATCTAAACTTTCATTGAAGAAAAAGAATTGAAAGTGGGGGAAAGTCACATTATGAAATAAATGTTTATATTCAAAACACGTTGGCCACAATCATTGGCACCCTTTTATTCAATTGTTTTTGCAACCTCCTTTTGCCAAGAAAACAGTTCTGATTCATCTTCTATAATGCCTGATGAGTTTGGAGAACATCTGACAAGAGATCAGAGACCATTCCTTCATGCAGAATCTCTCCAGAACCTTCAGATTCCCAGCTGCATGTTGGTGCTTCTTCTCTTCAGTTCACTTCACTCATTTTCTTTAGGGTTCAGGTCAGGGAACTGGGAAGACCATGGCAGAAGCTTCATTTTGTGCTCAGTGACACATTTTTGTGTTGGTTTTTATGATTGTTTTGGATCATTGTCCTGATGGAAGATCCAACCATGGCCCATTATTGGATTTCTAGCAGAAGCGGTCAGGTTTTGATTTTTTATCTGTTGATATTTGGTAGAATCCATGATACCATATATCTGAACAAGATGTCCAGGACTTCCAGCAGAAAAATAGGCCCACAACATTAAAGATCCAGCAGTATATTTAACCGTGGACATGGGGTACTTTTTATCCATGTGTGCACCAAACCCATCTGGTGAGTTTGCTGCCAAAAAGTTTTTTTTTTTTTTTTTTAGTTTCATCTGACCATAGAAACCGGTCCAATTCTCCAACTGTGATCCTTGGAGAGTCTGTGGCCACTCAAACTCTCCTCCTCATCATGCATTAGGACGACTTAAACACATGCCCTCTTCCAGGCAGAATTGTAACATCTTTAGTTAATTGGAACTTCTTAATTATTGCCCCAATAGTGGAAATGGGGATTTTCAATGCTTTAGCTATTTTCTTACAGCTACTTTCTATATTGTGAAGCTCAGCAATCTTTTGCTGCACATCATAACTATATTCTTTGGTTTTACTCATTGTGATGAATGATTAAGGGAATTTGGCCTTTGTGTTTCCTCATGTTTAGTACTCCTGTGGAACAGGAAGTCATGGCTGGACAATTTCATGTTTATGATCACCCTGGTGTGCTAAAAAAAATATAAATATGACTGGGAATATACTTCAGAGATATTTTACTCATAAAAAAATTCTAGGGGTGCCAATAATTATGACCAACATGTTTTGGAGAAAAACATTTATTTCATAATGTCATTTTCCCCCCACTTTCAATTCTTTTCCTTCAATGAAAGGTTAGATTTTTACTCATTTTATGAATTAAAGATCAAAAGGATAAACAATGCAGATTTATTTTTACAGTCATCTTTGATCATATTTACCAAGGGTGCCAATAAATCTGAGCACCACTGTAAGCATCCAGCGGTCTGACTGGACACAATAGATTCAGCTTCTCCTGGTCTGACATATGATATCGAGGAGGACAAAAGGCTTGCAAGGTTATTGATTGTGCAATATTGGTTGGAACCTTAGGCATGTAAACCAGTCTAGATATACAGAAAGGCTTTAACCGTGCCAGGAGCAAACTCTAAACACAAAAAGGGAAACTGATATTGCCTGAAGATGTGATTGCCAAAAGGAAGATTGTTTTTATAGTCAGATATTTTTTCCTGAGGTAGTCTTGAAAGGTGCCATGGACAGACCTAGTACCATGGCCGAATCCCAAGCAGAGACCCTTGCATGGCTAACAGACCTTGGAATGGCTTGATTCTACCCAATGGCTCACCACCTCTGGTACCATGGCATCCAATCCTAGCAGAGCTGGATGGGTGAGGGAGAACCAGAGCAGACAGTGTCATTTCTTGAGATGCAAATAACTCCACTTCCAACTGGCTGAACACCCTTCCAAATCAACTCCACCATCTTGCCTTGACAGGATGTCTGCCCCCTGATTTAAGTGTCCAGGAACATAGACTTTTCTCAGTGAGAGCAGCTTGCCCTGGGCCCACAGGAGAATCTGGTGTGCCAGTTTGTAAAGTGGGCATGATCACAGGCTCCTCAGGTCTGGGGGAAGTGTATCAAAGCTAGAAAGACAGCCATCATCTCCAGGCAGTTTATGTGCTATGAAAGATGATGACCCCTCCACAGACCATGCATTGAATGACCCTCCAGGAACGCTCCCCAGCCTGTGAGGGAAGCATCTGTCATAAGTGTCCTGCAACAACAAGATGTCCCCAACACAAGACCTTGGGACAAGAACCAAGGTTTCTTTTATGAAGACACTTGCGCTTAACCTTGATCATGCTGAACGGGTTGCCCCTCAGGGAAAACCTCTTGGTCTTGAGCCACCACTGCAAAGGTCTTATGTACAGCAGCCCAAAAGGTATCATGTTAGACTCAGCTACCATCAGACCTAAGAGTCTCTGAAACTGTTTTACAGTGAGTGACTGGCCTAGCTTTATCTTGTTTACGGCTGCTAGGATAGATTTGATATGAGCAGCAGACAGACGTTCCTACATCATTGTCGAATCCCATACCACTCAGAGAAAAATGGTCCTTTGTAATTTGAGAAAGCACACTTTTCTTGTCATTCAACCTTAACCCTAAATCCTTCATATGGACGAGGGCGACATCTCGATGCCGAACTGCCATATGCTTTGATTGAGCCAGAATCAACCAATATAATTGAGTACGCAGATACCCTGGATTCGCAACGGAGCCTGAGCTACATCCACACACTTCATGCGTGGGGTGATAATGCTAAACCAAGAGAAAGAACCTGATACTGCTAAACTTCAAACTATGAAATACTGGCTGTAGAACCTGGATTTTTTTTCGATTTTCTTTCTCTATGGCCACCTTCCCCAAAAAGAGCTTTGACTTCTTGTTCAATTACCAGAGCCTGCTCGTGGTCAACCACTGTGGGCAGGATCCCTTTGAATCGAGGTGGATGAGAAGGGTGGACACTGAGAACTGAACTTGCTGGAAACTGCAAGCACCTGAGGTGGCAGAAATGGCTGAATGGTCCCCTAAGGGCACTGAAGGGAAGCAGACACTGTATGATGAGCTGTGAGCTGTTTACCCCAGAGGGGTCTGCCCTCACTAACCCCACTGGCGTTAGGACCTCATAGCCAAAGCCTTCTTGGAAATAATGATGGTCCACAGATCTGCCATACCCCTTCAAGGCTTCAGCTGAAAGTATCGCCCCGATGACCATTCTCATGGTCGACCATTCATGCTGGGGTGGGGGGTGGGGTCTGTCCAGGTCCTTCATCCAGGTCTGTCAGCAGGTCAGCCTGGTATGCTTGTAAGATGACCATAGTGTGCAAACACACACTGGCCTGACCTGCTCACACAGATAGCAACCATGTGGTTCTTATGGTTCCTCAGGGCAGCAGTAGCAGTACATTTGTCTTAGCAATAGATCTGCTTGTTTTGGAGGTCTGTATTGTCGTTTTGTCTGCCTATCGTCTCTGAGGGAGGATAATCTATGTCTGTTAATGCTCTCAGTTGGCTTGTATTGTGTCGTTTTTTTGTTCCTGCTTTGTTGGTTGGTTGGTTGGTTGATTTATGTATGTCTGTTTATGCAGCAGTAGCATATTTTGCATGCTCACAGCATTGTGTCTGTGTATCTGTTAGCAGTAGCAAGTCCGTACTTGCTCTGCTGCAGCAGCAATAATCAACAGCTGCAGCAGCATGACAGATCTAGTCCGAACAAATACATTAACATTGCCATATTCAATAACGTAAAAACTATTCAGAGAGTTGACATGATTGCTATATCTAGTTCAGTAGTGAAACTGTAGAGGGCACAGGCTAATAAGTCCTTTTTTTAATTTATTTGTTACATTTATAGCGCTTTTCTGGGTATTCAAAGTACTTTACATATGGAATATTTTACATCTAAAACATGCTAAAACTATTCCAAGAGTTGTCATGATTTAAATATAAAGCTAGCCTGAAAATGTCAAATATTATGACATGCAAGAAATTACAGCCAAAGTATGGTTTGAATAAACTATTCTCTAGCATTTTACTTGCCAGTCAATGCCTAAGTGAGACGATCAAACTCAAAGAGTGCTTTATAAATTTTATGAGAACATTCCACTTCAGAAGAATTCATTAAAGTAAAACAAGGCAACAGGCAGAGAATCCTCCCAAAAGCCTAATCATCTGATTAAATTGAGGCAAAGACATTTTTTAAACAGTGACTTATAGGAGGTCAACCTCAGCCCTTCATTTTATCTTGAACGCTTTAAGCTTATAAAATATACAGTTTAATACTGAGCTCTTTGGCTGATTATATGAAGAGGAGTTATTATTATTATTATTATTATTATTATTATTATTATTATTATTATTATTTTAAATGCATCTAAAGAATTGCAGCCAGTTAGCTTTAAGAAAGTTATTTCTGTAGTGCCATTAATATATGCCACCAACAGGGTGTGTGAAATAGTTAGCTGGGATCTAATGACAGTAATCAACAATAATTAAAGGGAAATGATCACCATTTACCAAGAAGAGTCATTAAGGCTGGTGGCAAAGCACTTTATATGACCCCTCAGATAGAAACCAGAAAGTACTATACATTGGAAGTTGTTTTTCTATTTATTTTTTATTTTTTTTATTTTTTTATTGACTGATCCGGAGATTGTGAAAAATTAAGTCAAACTGTATGGATTTTTAGATGCCTCAAAGATAACCAAATATGGCAAATACAGTAGCTATTTTTGGAGTCTGTCCAGATTAAAGTTGGCATCCTTTTTTTTTTTTTCAGTTACAATAAGTTATAGAAATTACCTTCTTAGAAATTTATTTTTGTCACAGTCACTCTACTTACAAGTGTTAGGGTGAAAACAGAAAAGGGGCTTGACTATTATTATTATTATTATTATTATTATTATTATTATTATTATTATTATTATTAATATTATTATTCAAACAGACATGTGAATAGGACAATTTAAGAGTCACACCTGTTAGTAAATGGTTGTCAATTTCCACACAATGGCTATAGCCATTTCTGTACATACTGTAAAGTAATAAACTGAATAAACAGATATTCGATCTCTTTCTCTAATTGGTTTGTAACAGCAGTAACCATGTCGACAGATAACAATTGGTATTAAGGCACTGTAAATATTTTAGGCTATAGTACTTACAAAACTATTTCAGGCAGATCCTGCTGTTTTCATTCTTAGATACAGAGCCAAAAACCCGCCTAGTTCCATCCAGATTTTTTTTTCTCTTCCGCCCAAAAACAGGAGTTTTCCCAGAACTTTCCAACAGAACAAGCCAATAACCATATTTTCTGCCATATTTCATAACCAGAGAGGTTGACAGCTTTAACATACTCTAGTGACTGACAGCAAAGAATAACCCCCAACACACGGCCCATGTCATACGTCAAATATGTGACTGACAACTAGTTTTTGACTGCGATTTCATACATGCAGCACATCAGCCAAACTTGCTCTGATAATTTTGTCGTGAGTCCTGAAAAGGTTAAAGTACCTACAATTATATAATGTTTAGTTGACACTCTTGAAACGAACCAAACTGAATATGAACTGACCTGTGCTCAGCTCTACAAACAAGACTGACAACCATACTCTGCTGCTGTGTGAACGTAGCCTATAGGATAGGGCTGCACGATATATCGCACGATAAGAAAAATAACATTGAACTTGAACGTGATTATCGCTTAAAGACGATTCTTAGTGGGATTATGAAATCGCAAAGGCTGCGATTGTTTTTGTGCACAGCTTGTCAATAAAGTATGGCTCCAAATGCTAATCCATCTGAAAGCACTGCGAGTTTGAGTCGCTTATAATGTACATTTGAAAAAGCAAGACGCGTCAAACTTCTTTTCAGACACGAAAAGCATTTATTAACACCTTGTCCAACAAAAGACAATATTTAATAACATGTTTTTATTGCAGATTCTGTGAGATGATGTGGCTTCTTACACAGAATTAAGGCAGTCGTGTGTTTTTTAGTCATGTTTAATTAATCAAGGCATTTTAATCTTCTGTTTATTCAGCTACAGAGATATGATGCGTGTTATCTTCTGCTGCAGGGCATATTTTGAGTTTCTGCGCAAGAGCGCCCTCTGGCTTTCAGATGGAGAAGCATTTAATACTGATCACAGAGACGTATAGCTCTGACAAGCCACACATTAAATAATCACAGCCTTTGCCATATCGCATGCGATGTTATCGCGATAAATCGTGCAGCCCTACTATGGGCCATTCAGAGTTTGGGTAAATTTCTTCCATAAACCGAATTTTAGAAACATTACCATACTGATGAGTAAAGTTGAGTGGTTGGCCTTATATCTGTGCGCAGTTAGCTTATAATATGCACTGGGAATATAAAGTGCTATAGATTCACTTTATTTTTTGTAATTTACATTTTACTTTAACAAGAAAAATGTAATGCAACAGCAAAATTGACTTTTTTTTTGTAGTAAGATGTTTACAGCATTTTACCAAATTTAAATAACAAGCAACAGTGATAAGATGTTAAATGTTTATATCACTGCTCAAAAATGTAAATACTCTGTTTTGATTGACTGACTAATAGACTGACTGACTGACCAAATGCACTAGTTTAAAGTGATGCAGCCCCACACTGTCTGGCTCTTTATGTGGGCAAATTAAATTTTGGACCTAGTCCTTGGGTAAATGACAACATAAAGTAATCATAATACTTGAAGTGAAGTTAAAGAAAAATATTCATGAGCTGCAGGAAGGTGGAAGGTGATCTGTCTAATCCGATCAGGAGGACCCAGTATTGCTAGTGCACAAGGGGCTGAAAGTCTGAAAGTACAAGCAGAACGAGAAAAAGGAATCAACCCTTTGTTAATTTCATAGACAATTTCAAGACATGAAGTTGCTGTTAAACACATACTTGAAACATAACAGCAGAAAGCATCCAGTATTTTCAGAATCATAGGAGTTTTCTCCAGTTGTGGAATTGGGTACAGCATACACCCTCTGCCAAGAAGCCAAATAGTTTGAATTAGCACAGGGAATACGAAGAAACGCTTTATCACTGGGGTGAAACTCACATAAGCGCACAGGTTTACTGTATGTGCTCTGCTGGGAGCGCTGAGCTTCGAGCTCATGTTCTCTTGCCAAGGGCATCAACATCAATGCTCCCTCATGCCCCACATGTGCTTGATCACTGACCAATGGGGAGATGGCTGTCACTCCCAAGCCGCAGTGGCAACATTCAGGAGCCCCTGTAGCATTCTCTCAAACAATGGTTCAAAGAGGCTTAGCCTTGTGGAAGCCTGGAGTACAGCTTACACGTCAGAGAGAATTAGTTTGCAGTCTTGATTGTCCTCTGCCATCACCTTCTTTTCTGCCAGACCACTGTTGACTGGGATCAACGGCTTCCCTAGTTGTTTTTCACACAGCAGGAGATTCCTCAGTCATCAGCCAGCTTCGTCCTGTTTGAATTGCTTTACACTTGACAAGCAGGAAACCGCCTGGACTTACTGAGAGAACACTGGAAGGACCCAAAGCACTGTCACTTCTTGGGAATGGAAAAGAATTGATGGCATTATGAGGTCTCAAAAGGTCTGATATGATCAGAAGGCCCAAACTAATGCTGGAGGTGCTGTTGCTGCTCCTGAGCTCTTGACCAAGTGATGTGTGCCATAATAGTCACCAGAAAGTCCGGCCCACTGATTTATGGGATGTTTGGAGACAAACAAAATGTACCCCACAGTACTTTTGAATTACAGAACCATTGCAATCCACAGACCTGTCGCACTGTGTTGTAATATCTCTCCTGTGAGTGGTGCTGAAGATGCTTTGAAGTTGTAGAGTTGCTTCCAGATCAGTGGCTGAAGAAAAAGTATGGCTGTCAAGGGTTTCTAGGCAGCACAGTAAAGTGAGAGTAACTTTGTTATGGTAAGGAGAGAGATAGATCTCCATTATAAGCATCTTGCTTGGTGTACTCACCAAACCGTGCTTGTTTTGAGCCCTAAGTAAGTAATATCATTGGTAGGTGATAATTTCCTTCTTCCCTTTTTTATGTGTGTCTGTGTTTTGTAGAATGATATGAACTGTTCTTACTCCTAAAGATTATATTTAGAGAAGATTGGATGGTTGTAACACATGGTGAGTCATAACACTGTCAGTTTAACTAATTAGGTACAGGGAAATCACTATCAAATCTTTGTCATATAGCTTTTCTGTAGCTCAAACAATGTCAAGGACATAGGTTTGATTCCCACATGGAAAGCAGAACTGATAAAATGCATACTCTAAATGCAACGCAAGTCACTTTGAATAAATCTGTCTGCCAAATTTATAAATTTAAATGTAAATCATACATGACTATCACTCTAGAGGTGACAGAAGACATTTAAAAAACTGTAAAAAATGTGAAGCACAAAAACCTTATTTTTTATATAAAAACTCATATTTTATTTCTGGTTAAATTTTGGTTCTCTTCTTTGATTTGATATACATTTTCTCAACTTTCAACTTTTTTTGTTAAAAAGTAGAAATATCATAGCTGAGCAGGCTTGGAGTGTTGTTATGCTATACTTTTGCACACACACAGATTGGACAAAATTTGTGATACACTGCTGTTTATCTAATTCTTAGTTCATGTTTTATGTTTTTTTTTTTTTTTTTTAAATATTTTTGTACCATTTGCTGTTTTAGAGTGATATTTTTCTTGTATTTTTTACCATTTGTTATTAAAATTCTTTAAATGAAATGGGGTGGAATCGGGGAAGGAGTTGATTTTCAAAATGACTTTAATTTGTAGCAGACAAATGTGGGAATATTATGTAAACATTTACAAAACTTTACAAAACCCTCCAAAGCTTACAATGACTTCAGTCAATATTAGGGTGTTATCATGCTTTTCACTTTAGAATACTGATCCAAATAATTAATTCCTTCCTATGGATTTGGTAATACTTCAGTCATTACTAGTGGGTTAGCATGATCTTAACGTTATAATTAATTATATATTTTGTATTAGTCACATTAATTATGAACATGTATATAGTAGTTGTTAGTAGTTTTCTAAGTGGTATGAAAAAAAAAATAGTGATTAGCTAATAGTGAACTACCACATTCAACTGAGCACTATTTCTTACTAAATAGCTAGAGTTTCTTGTTAGATTATAGTAGAAAATCGAATGCTAATAGTGTGTTGCTCATTTGTTTGTGTGTAGTTATTCATTAATGACGGAAGAGTATTCTAAAGTGTTACTGAAAACTATTAAAAAGTATATTTTAAACAGACAGTTCAGCTGTGCTGTGTGGCAGTTGCTTCATTGCCTTTTTGACAAATTTTAAACTGTTAAACAAATCTTATTTCCTCCACTTTTGATCCCAAAGTGATGCAATGGAATGATTCAATATAAGCATAAAAATCTCATTGTATTCCAAGAACAATAATCCCCAAACATCATACAACACATTCTCCAATGAGTAACATTCTGGTGTTTCTCGGGATCATCACCAATCAGATGGACTTTGCCTTCATTGTCAGCTGGTGAAGACAAATTTGCAGTGCATGCAAAACTTTTTTTTTTTTTTTTTTTAAGGTTTTAAAGTAATCTTCTTGTTTTCAAAGTTCTACACTGAATTAAGCCTTGAAGGAAAGAGAGAAGCAAGTTCTTTCTAAAAGTTACAATTATGTAGTCCATGGTTTACATGGAGCCAAGCGTCTGACAACAACTTAGCAGAAAATTAATTCTGATAAATATAGCCAAAGCTTTCAGTGTCTGTGAACTTGTCTAGTTATGAGTCAATGCCTGAAGCTATTTGTATTAAAAGCAGTTTACATCTGAATATTTATGTCTCAGATGTAATCATACCTGTGAGGTATGCCGTGAAATATAGGGTTCAGTATATACATGTTCATATAACCCTCCAAATGAGTATATTTTTCTCCCTTTTTCAATGATGCTCTCATAATACTAAGCCACTTTGTCTAATGTGACAATGTCAAAGGTGACAGACAGGCATATTAAATGCTAAGCAGATAATGCTTGTTAATAATACAACAAAACACAAATCCCTTGTTTTTTCACCTTCTTTCGATTAATGTGAAAAAGCTTAATAATAATATTCCCCTTAGTCCAATGAATAATACAACCCTCTCATTTCAGGTGAGGGCACATACCTCTGGCATTGCAAAATAATAGAACCATTTTATGATTGTGGCAAAATCCGTAAAGCTGGATTAATGCTTTTAATCAACAGTTTATGCCAGAGAAGTTATAAACCTGCAAAAAAAAATGTAATGCAATTATTGAAAGCGAATTAAATGTTTTTAAAGTCGGCTTCCTGAGCCCCGATAATAAATAAATAAATATTATAACTATAATGGCAAATGTTTCTTTTTTTCTCTTTCTCATTTATTCTTTCAGCTTCTTTTACAAAGCAATTTGATTATAGCTGCTTAGTATTTACATTTTAGAAGCACAGAGAGCAGGAGGGAATGAGTTTATGACGGAAGAAAAAAACAGTTGGCGAGTGTCTCTGGGTACAGCTGCTGTAATAAGGAGCAATGATACACAATATATCTCCTTTAATGTTTATTAAGAAAAGAGGGTATAAAATCTGGATATTCTAAGGCCCAATACACAGACTCAAGGCCGGTGATTCAGTTTTAAAAAATCAGGAATATTATACAATATAATCATTTATGGACATACTTTTAATGAGGATTAAACTTAGTAGCAGCAACAAAGCATTCCAACATAAGGCTCTTTGAGAGGATTGAGGAGAGCAGTGGGGCCTTTAGAAAGATGAAGATGGCCTTCTTTCCTACAGAAATCAATAAAAACTGCCAATTCCAATTGATTAGACAAGCAGGAGACTGACTTAAACCCATTGAGATTAGAGGCAATGCAGATAGCCATTAAGATATTTCAAAAGCAACAGGAGGGATGTTTCTTTTTTTCATCCACTGCCTTTGTTTTCTTTTCTTCTTTTTTTTCTTTCTATGAAATTTCACTTCATATTGTCTTCAACTACTATGTACTAACATTTAAATGAAGTTAAATGAAACATTTGCTACAATGCACTAACCATAACTCTATAAGCCTAACCGTAACTCTATATTAAAAGGTGGACTCAGTATAATTTCAAATACACTGTTTGGACAACAAACACGTAACCAATCAGCATTAGGGGGCGTATGATGGTCGAGGAGAGAGAACAAGCAAGAGGGAGATTTGAAAAAAAAAAAAAAAAAAAACTGCAGAAAGAGAGATGGGACACAATACAAAAGAGCTCAAAAGAATATCACTGGAATGAAGGTTTATGACTGGGCAAGCGCTTTAGGACCGCGTTATTATTAGAAAAGCTTTCCAGTGCTAGAGAGAGCTAAGAGGGAAGGTCTGAAATCAGATGTGGAGGCTGCTTTGATCCCGCTTCTCATGTGTGTAACACTGGGTTTGATTGTCTGGAGCTGCTGTGCTGTTTGCAACTAACAACGAAAGCTTTGTATTTACTCTTGTGCACTGTATGTTCATTTGTTGTGCTTCCTTGTCATTCATTTATCAACTGCGTTTTTTTTATTTTTTTTTGTGAAGCGTCAGCTGTGAAAAACAGAAGTCCACTCGCATTGCGTGTGTAACAGTGGCCAGATAGCGAGAGTTCTGCAGTTAAACCACTGCGCACTGACAACCGCTAGAGAATTCGGTGTTTAGCGTCATTGGTAGTGCATGGTCGGGCCGGTGTTCGAGACCAACTTGGAGCACAGTGGTTAGGATTGTGAGTTTTGGAGGTGGAGCCATGAAGAGAGGGGTGTGTTTGTTTGTGTTGATTTCAAATACTAACAATGTCCAACAGCGTTGTTCAAAATCTACTTACCACACCTTAAATAATATTACATAATGTAATATTACTCAGTACTTATTTGAATAAATACAATGTAACTACGTCACCTTAAAATAAAGTGTATCAGATTTTGGTTCTCAACGCACTTTATTAATTTCTAACAATAAATTACAGCGGTTTGTTAGTGAATTCGACCAGGTTTTCTCGGTGTTCTGGTGAGCTGATGCAGTTCTCAAAAATCATTATATCTTCAGGGTGAAAAATGGTTCTTTAAATACTTAACATCATCATGTCCAGCTCCTACAGTGCTTCAGCTGTGGGTCTTGTTCATACATTTCAGATTCTTTTATTATTAATACAAGTTCTAAATCTACTCATTTGGAAGAGAAAAAAATCTGATCATTGACATTCTGTTGTGGGAATATTAACAGAATCAGATGCTCAGCATCTTTCATCTCTTTAGATTGACGTTCTGTCACTCAGCTTTCTGTGTTGCAAGACTGCTCCCAGTGGATGACAAAAAGCCCAACTTTAAATACTCTTAACAATAAAAAGCATATTTCAGGCTGAGGGCCTTTGGGGTGCATGTGGAGGCAGGTGTTCTGGAAGGTTATTTGAATGATTAAATCAAAGGCTGGGGGTAGTGATGTATGAAGAACTGTAACATTTCAGCTTCAGTGGCTGAAGGGAGTCATTACAATTTAAAATGAACTTTAATGTTCTTTCAGAGCAGCAGGTAATTTTAGTTGGGCCTCTATAATGTCAGCATGTGTATTTGTTAAAAAGGAGAGAGGGAAAAAGATAGTGAAGGAGATCATAAAGCCATGTGTACATCCGTACGCAAATCCATCCTTCCTTTACAGCCTGGCCACATGGAGGATATATAAATGAGAAAATGTGTGTATACATGTGTGGGTGAGTCCATATGTGCATTTGCTTGTTCACACACATATTAGCCTTCATTTTGAAGTGTGTGAAACAGTTTAGAAGGAAATCAATGTTAAGTGATATTAAGTGTAGCACAGACACTAAAGCAGATTGCATTATTCAACACTTAACAGCATATGACAGCTGTTTGATGCATGTGGAGTGATGTTGGCTGCTCAGATTCTTAATATTTAACACTTCAGGAAGTCTTGGCTGGCCGAGCTGGATTGCATCACAGGTCAAAGAATGGAATGTCAAGACTTTCCCTTCAATGTCATGATAATAATGACATTGAGAAAAGTATTAATTATATATTACTTTATAGTTAAATAAAAAATGTGTTGCATCAAATATTTAGAATTCCTTTCAGTGAAATTAAGTTTCTTATCCACATGTCCAGTGCTCATATTTAATATTAAAACAATTCAAGGGTCTTCAAGTGAGACTATTATAGCACTTGAAGGTCATCAAATGATGATGCTTTGGCCATTGTGCTGGAGATTCCCATTTTAAACAGCAAATTACTCATAAATGAAATCTCATTTACTTTTGATTGTCAGTCCTGTTCCAGTTTGCATTATATTTTATTAGTTATTTATTAGTTACCCATAAAAATAGGCCCAACTCATAAATGTATCATATATCCTGCTCGGTCATTATTGTTAAATGTGGTAAGGCTTTGTTATATAAAACCTGTCGTGTCTTGGAATGATCTTGAGCAGGTTTTGCTGACATTGGCCCTATGCCTCGTGTAATGCAGTATCGCACAATATATTTAGTATCCCTAAGACACCCATCATATCAACGGCTTCATATACTATATATGATCTTACTTAAATTAAATTTTTTTCCCTCTTGGTTTGACAGTAAGCTAAAAATACTGCTAAAGCTGGAGAAGGTTGGTGAGGTCTAAGACAGGACAGAAAAAAGACTGTGTCTTGCTCATGTGGTGCAATAATGACCAGATGGGTAATACTTGGATAACTTTCCTTTGTAGTCTTTAAAATCTTTGTTAAAATTTCCAGAAAAGAATGAGAATTATATGGCCATGAAAATGAGGAATAGAGGAGGCCATTGAGATGGAAAGAACTTATTAGTAACTCAAATATTAAGAAAAGAAAGAGGAACAGAAGAGCAAGCAGTGGGTTGAATGTGTGTGTTCACTGATTTATAAGTGTCTATATATTCACAGATCTATCTTATCCTGAAGAACTTATAGGGATAGTTCACACAAAAATTTCTTCTGTAAAATACAATATATGGTTATGTTTAAGGGTGGTTTAATGGGGTATGGAAAGGGGCGACAGTGTAATAGATGTAACTGCAGAAATTAATTACAGCTTTAATTATATGCAGGCATTTTTTTTTTTTTTTTTTTTTTTTTTTACAGTGTATAAAATAGTTAGAGTTAAAGACTTCTAGCTAAAGACACTTAAAGTGGAACATATATCCCCTAAATGTTTGCAAGACATTTAGTATGTTTATTTAGCCTTTTGAATTGTGGAGACAGTAGAGATGTCCTCACAGCATGGTAGTTTTCAGGTTTTCAAACACTATAAAGACATGTCCATTCCTATAATGTACTGTAGATGAACCAGAAACACGCACACATGCTACACATTTAAAAGTATACAACAGCTTTGTTGCATTAACACATGCTTCCTTTTACTCAGCTTTTACCCAATCACTGCCATGCTGCAGGTAGGTGTTCACTTTACTTCTGGAAATGTTGACATAGTACATCATTAGCTGTCCCTAAGTACCCCATTAGAGGGGGAGAGGAAGGGGAAAGGGAAAGTGGAAAGAAATGATCATGGGCTCAGAAGTCCCCATTATAACCTCCACCTCTCCCCTCCACTATTCAGCAATGGTCTCGAAATGGAATATAAAACACTCTCTCTCCATATTTCTTTTTACTTCTCTCTCTTTCTCTGTGTCAAGGCTCTGGGGAGG
This sequence comes from Chanodichthys erythropterus, assembly GCF_024489055.1. Classification (NCBI taxonomy): domain Eukaryota; kingdom Metazoa; phylum Chordata; class Actinopteri; order Cypriniformes; family Xenocyprididae; genus Chanodichthys; species Chanodichthys erythropterus. Next base: position 16,854,705 of record NC_090231.1, on the reverse strand, counting down.
TATGGTAGGGTTGTGGCATTGAAGAGAAAGTTCACCTCATACTGGTGAAGCTTCTTATGGAGCTTGTTAAGCCGAACACCTGCATGCTACAACGGCCCAATTCAGCATCCTTTAACTTCATGTCATTCCCTTCACCTCTTAATCTTTTTCCTTTTTCTCTAACCCCCCCTCGGAAAAAGGTTGGGAGAAGGATATGACACATGCTGGAGAAGAGACACTGGTGCTAAATATGCTACAAGGAAATGGGATAAAATTATAGCAATGTAAGGTAACCTGGAAGAACGAGGAAGAGAAAACCCCAAATCACCCCCAACCTGACATCCATGAGGGCTGTGAGTTATGCAGAATGGAGGAATGAAAAGCAAGAAAGAGCTATGTTCTTGTGCTTCTGACATGCAACAAGGGCAGAAAGCTATAGAACAAGTGAGCAAGAATGACAGAGTGAGATTTACAGAAGGCAGAAATAGTCAACCTTCTATTAATTCTCTTGACATTCAAATGATGATAAATGGAAGAATAGAAGACCTGAAAGCAAGAGAGAGCTCAAGTGCTCCTGGATGTGAGTGACTCTTGGACACAGGGCAGATACCTCAACAGCCTCATCAATAGGTTACTCTCATTATGAGCACATCTCCATGGTAACCATCAGGTGTAGAGTAATAGCCAATGGCAATGACCTGTAGACTCCTCATCACTTATACAAACGTTTTTCACCACCAGCTAAGGGAGTCAGGTGCTACATGTTTCATTAACAATTGCCACTCATCTTAGTTATTCTTAGCTACTTATGAGACCTTTCTGTTGGGGTATGAGAGGTTAGCATGATGAGCATGGTCTAAAAAGTTTGGCAAAACAAAGTGAAGAATGAATTTAATACTCTGAAAAACATATCTTCTAATGTCCACTAGGGGTGTCACAATATACAGGTATTAACGATAACCGTGATATTCAAAGCATGAAATATCGATATCGTGTTAATTTAGGGTGTGACGATTATACCGGTATTGGCGATAACAACGATATTTAAAATGAATAGGACGCTTATGATATCATGACATGTAAATACTCCAGCGCCAGTACCTGGTTGAGCTCTCAGGTGGCAGTATTGCACCTTAACGCTGACGCCTGTCAAACAAGAAGAAGATGCAGTGTGCAGCTATAGAGTACCTCAGGGATGACGCGTTTTTGTAGGCCAACCCAGAAGTGAGCGGCGCACGGGTTCCCTTGGTTGAAAGCCTATGCATTTTTCCCATAGACTTTTGGAAAATCGCAGAAAATAAGCTCTGTGTTTAACAAAGGGTTATGACACTTACACGTTTTGTCTATCAAGATAATCTTTACAAGTGAACACAACATTTATAGATTTTGAAGCCTAAATAAAGTCGTCAAATATAAAAGGCTAACAATATGCTATAAACGGACTACAGCACACCATGGTCGCCGATCAACGTCACCACCACCAAGCTTCCTCAAACTTTATTTAAAAAACAACTATTTACAAACATGCTCACTGATTATGATATACGCTGTGTATGAATACTTATCCACTTTTTCATGAGAAATGCTGTCCAAATGTCCCGTTTTTAATGATGAAGTCTAAAGTCCCCGCCAAAGGAAGTAGTCCCTTTTAGTAATTTGTTAGCAACAATATTAAGACGCAGTAAGTTTAAAAAAAATCACAAGTGGGTTATAACTGGTGTGTTTTATAAGATAGATCAAAACGTGAAAGTATTTAGAGGCTTTGTTAACCACAGACCTTATTTCAGGTGATTTAGCAAAAACCCATTCAGAAAACCCATAGACTTTACGGCGTTGGAACCGGAAGTCCAAAAATGCTAACTCGCTTCCGGGTTTTGCCTACAAAAATGCGTCATCCCTGAGGCACTCTATTCCGAGCGGTAGAGTGAGAGGCTCTGTTCACACACCCGAAAAAAGTAAATAAGCTCGACAGTATGGGAGTTTTTCGGCTCCTTAGACAGCCCAATCCACAAGCTTTGCATTATACACTATACATTATAAGATGTAGTTGTACATCTTATAATATGAGCAAAAGTGCCGGATGAGCAAAAGTGCCGTTTTCCCCAAATCAGCACAAATGCAATGTTCCTTCAACTTGTTAAATGAACAATGTGAGTTACATTTTAGACACAGTATTGTTAATATTGTTTTTTTTTCCCTTTATTTCGTCAATGAAAATGTCAAAATTATGAACAGCAGAATAAAGCTCCATGCAACAGAAATGTTTGTTATTCTGACTGAATCCGCGTTTAGAACGAATTAATCCTAGCTTTGTTCCTGAATGAATCAGTCATTTGAACAAATCGTTAAATGACTCACTCACTCATTAAGACAGTGACTTGCTGCCACCTACTGGCAGTTTAGTTTAGTTTCATATTTAAGCGACATTAAAAAGTTAAAATTAAATATTTAAAAACAAAAAAATTCTTTTTTTGTAGACCAATTTATGTAGACAAATTGTAAATGCTGTGTAAATATACTATGTCACTTCTCATTCTGTGTCACCTCTGTATTACAAAGATGGATTTTGTTGATAATGATTTCATTTGATTGGAAACATGTATAGGCTACTATGCTAGTATTAATTTTTATTTCTTCAGGTCTTAAAAAAACTTAAATTTGACTTTAAAAATGTGCAGCAACCCTGAAAGAGAAAAACTAAATAAACAAAGTAAAAATTATTTAGACGGATACATTTTTCCCCCCAAGGATTCTATAAATACCATGATATATACCATGGTGTGAAAAATCCAATATCGTGACAGCCCTAATGTCCACCAATCAGACACTGTCCACTGTGTAGAGTTAGATACAAAAGTGAACTGCCTGTTTCATGGATGGTAAAATATATTTATAACCGGTAAATTTTGGCAGGTGCGGCAAAAAGTTAGTTTTAGGCTCTGTATACATGTATACATTATATGATTAATATATGCCCTGTTTACAGTATTTTTTTATGAACTCATACCACTCCCCACTCTACATTCTGGCAGGCCATCTTTGGTCACACGCAAATTGCAAAGCTACAATATTGAATACAGTTATATTATTGTTCTGTTTGTGCACTGTACAGAAGTCACTCCCGAAATTGCGATGAATGACAGGTGGAAAACATTGCAACATATTGGAGTCTCGCAGCTTTGAGCACGAAACAATGTTAGCAGTTTATGATGTTTGGTGTCTGATCATTTTGACCAAGGAAATACTAATGACCAATAATGCATTATGTAAATCCCTGTTGACCATTTTGTTTATGTTCTTAAAGTTGTTGTCTCTAAACAATGCTCTCTTTCAAATTGCCATGTCCTAATTTTTCATTGAAAGACAGACAATCATACATATTCTGGAATATTTAGGTTTATTTCAGTGTGCCAAGCGCTTATTTCATTATAACAATTTTTTGTTGTTGTTGTTGCAAAATATGGGAAGAGTGTAGTACTAAGAAGATGTAAGATTTTAGCTGGGATGAAATGCAAATTCATCCTGCATGTGTGACGGTCTTGCCTGGGTGGTCTGCACAATGGGGAACACGTAGAAATAAAGGAAACAGCACAGAGAATTAAAATCACTTCCACAGCATGTCTCATTATCTCTGCTGTTTATTTAAAACAGTTCTTTCTTTTTCTTAATCTTTTTAAATCAATTAAATCTTTATGCATTGTGATCGTATAGTGTTAACAATTTTCAATTTGACAACTTCAATAGACTTTTCAATGAATTTATCACAAATAAATGAAAAACTGAACAATTCAATTCAATTAAATTGGATTTGAAGGGTAAACATCCCCACCTAGCGGCGAATTTATATAATTCCATTTGAACTATTAATTAATACATTAAACATTAAAACAACACATCTTACAACATACCTGCACAATGGGGAACACGTAGAAATAAAGGAAACAGCACGGAGAATTAAAATCACTTCTACATAAAACAAAGACAATGCACAAATTAATCACGAGTAGGCCTCGTATTACAAACTAAAAATAACTCAACATAAAACAACACATTCGATGCCAAACATATATCAGCAGTTGTATAAGAAGTTCATTGCAGTATAAATCAGCAATAAAGCAGTTAGTTATGTGTTTTTAATCATTTTAACTTATAAATCTCCAGCTGTTGAAAATGTGCATTTACCCACAGCATGTCTCATTATCTCTGCTGTGGGTGGTCCCTATTTCACGTGCTATATGCCATCACGTAGCAGACAGATGGCGCTGTCCCCATTTATGCATTAATTTAACACTTTTACACACCGTTACATGCACCCCCCCTAAAATTATGCTAAACTGGGGAAGCGCCTATACAGTAGAAAACTTAACACAAGAACTAGAAAAAAGAGAGAGAAAAAAAAAGAAACTGAGAGAAGACCGTGTGACTGTCCTTGACACATTTCAGCATATATGTCAATTACAAAATTCCTCCATAGGAAGTATGCAAGTATGGACCGGTACCAAAATCCAGACTTAACATAGACTTAAAGAGATGCCCTAAACACCTCTCTTTACATACACAATTCAAGGATAGAAATAACTTCTTAAAAGACTATTTAATCTCAAAATGGCTAGAGCCAACTTTTAAGTTACCCATGAAAAGGTTTTTCACCACATCAAAAAGAGAAATCACTGAAGGTGATGAATCATGCACAAACTGACTATGCATCTCACAGATCAATCTTTGTGGAGGTTTAATGGTCCTACCAGCCCTAGTACTAATTGTGTCTGTATGAATGTGTTTTGGTTGATTGCATATTACAGGGTCAACTGTATCCGGAACAGGGTTATTGACTACATGTGAAAGTGGAAAAACTGGCAGGGTCAAGGAGTGCTGAGAGGAACTCTGATCTAACTCATCATCAGGAGGTTGTTCTTCATCCAACAAATGCGGGACATCACTTCCTTGTTCAGTGCATACAGAGCTACTACGGGTATCAGAGTCTGCTCTTGAATTAGAATTGTGCACATCCAAAGAACACTGAATTTCAGACAAAACAACTGAGTCACTATCATTATCAGGGCAGCTGTGCTGATCAGACTGCATAACCCAGTGAGCTGTTCTCTTATCACTCTCGGGATGATCAGGCAAGTCTGTAGTTGAATCACTTGAATGGGACTCGGATGGTAAATCGACCCCATCTTTGTACAGAAAGTTAACAGGAGTAAGAGATTCCTGTGCACAGTCTTTTCTCTGCCTGTTTCAGTGTCTCTTATCCGATAGACATTAATGGGTGATCTCACTGACATCACTTCGTAAAGGCTGGACTCCCACTTATCTGCAATTTTCCGTTTGCCACGCTCACCACGGTTCGCCAGAAGGACTCTGTCACCAACAGTCAAAGGTGATCCTTTCACTTTACGATTGTAGATCCTTGCATGCCGAGTTTGCTCAGTAGAACTGTGCTTCTGTGCAATTTTCGCAGCTTCGCCGAGATCACATTTGAGCCTGGATACGAAATCTGAATATTTAACAACAGTATCATCCTTGAGAACATGTTGAAACATCACATCGATTGGAAGACGTGGAACTCTCCCAAACATCAGATAGAAAGGCGCAAAGCCTGTGGTCTCATGAACGGTGCAGTTATAACAAAAAGTCAGCATTTGCAAAGACTGTGGCCACTTGGCTTTGGACTCAGGGGTAAGGCTCTTATCATGTTCCCTAAGGTCCTGTTAAAGCGTTCTGTGATCCCGTTTCCCATCGGGTGATAAGGAGTGGTGTGCGACTTCTTGACACCTGACATATTCAACAACTCCTTCATTAATTTGCTCTCAAAGCTTGGACCTTGATCCGAATGCACTCGCCGAGGGAATCCGTAAACACAGAAGAGACCATTCCATAGATGATGAGCAACCTGTTTTGCAGACTGGTTCTTGCAGGGAAAAGCGTAGGCTAATTTAGTGAAATGGTCTGTCGCTACCAGAACATCCACACTCTTGTCACCCCGCTCTGCTGTCCAGAAATCGATACAGATCAGTTCCATCGGCTCAGAGGTACGTATGTTCTCAAGAGGAGCACGATCTTTCGGTTCAGGAGTCTTTCCTACAATACATCGCATGCAGTTTCTTACATAATTTGCTATGTCATGTTCCATCCCTAACCAAAAGAACCGTTGTCTGGCCAATGAAAGAGTCCTGGAGCGACCTTGATGACCAGCTGCATCATGCAGACCATGAAGCACTTGTTGTTTCAAGGCATCTGGGACAATGAGTTGATGCAACTTTTTGTTCATTTGATTGTCTCTTTTGACTTTAAAAAGCATGCCGTCTCTGATGGTAAGTTTATTCCAATGCTTGAGAAGCTTTAGGACAGTACGAGGCTCACTAGCACGTTCACGCTTGTCAGGACGTCGATGTCTCTGAACATAAAAGAGTGCTCTACTCACAGCGGTGTCCTGTTCTTGTGCAGCTGAAAGAGTGCTCATATTAAGTGCGGCAGGCTGGTCCATATCAAGGAAGTGTGGAATGGGGTCCACACCCATGGAATTGTCCTACACCTCCAGAACAATGCGCGTCCAATACAGCAGCAACATCCTGCGAACTCAAAGCACCAGCTGTAGTCTGACATCGACCGCCAACTCCGGTCGATCCAGAAGAGTCGTCAGCATGACTCAATACTTGACAGTTAGTGGTAAGTCGGAAAGAATCTTGGACAACTTGATCTACAACTCCATCAACCTGACTGAGCAAAGACTGGTAAGGTTCAGTTACGAGTCGATGGCTTACACTGGACTGGACAAAAGGTTCCCTGCTCAACGCGTCTGCGACTACGTTCTTAGAACCGGGCACATATTTCAGGTCGAAGCTGAAGGAAGCTAGCTTAGCAACTCAGCGTTGCTCACAAGCATCTAGTCTTGGCTTGGTGAGTATGTAAGTGAGGGGATTATTATCCGTCCAAGCTATAAAATGACGCCCCTTCAACCAATAATGGAACTTGTCACATATCGCCCACTTAAGTGCGAGAAATTCTAGCCTGTGAGCTGGGTAATTCATCTGAGAACGTGATAACGTCTTGCTAGCAAATGCAACTGGCCTGGCCAGAGTGCCACCCGCTGGGATCTGGGAAAGAACAGCACCCAATCCATCAAATGAGGCATCTACAGCTAGTATGAAGTCGTGTTCGAAGTTTGGGTGAGCCAGCGTCACGCTCGAGAGAAGATCCTCTTTCAAAATGTCAAATGCTTTCTGACATTTGTCCGTCCAGTCAGTAGGTGAGAGTTTGACGCACACAGCTTTCGAGTTGAGCTTCCTCCTTCTGCCTCTAGAGCGTTTTGTGTCTGTTTTGGAGATAAGATCGAACAGAGGCTTTGCTTTGGCAGAACATCTCTCTATAAAATGTTGATAGTATAGTACCATACCTAAGAATGATCTGATTTTTCTATGGCATGGAGTGATTCCATCAGAGTCCATCAAATCAACTGCTTTAACATCTGTAATGGCCTTTATTTTCCCAGGGTCAGTTTTAACACCATCTTCACAAATTACATGACCAAGAAACTTGACTGACTTTCTCAAGAAATGGCATTTTTTTAGGGGAAAGCTTGAGATTGTGGGCCTTGAGTCTTGAGAACACCATCTCCAGCCTTTCAAGGGCAACCTGTTCGTTGGGAGCAAAGACCATGAGATCATCAAGGTAGCACAATAAACTGGTGAAATTCTTGTCACCAAAGATCGACATCATCATACGCATGAATGTAGCTGGGCTATTGCAGAGGCCCTGCGGCATCCTGTTATATTCGTGTAATCCAAAAGGAGACGAGAAAGCAGTGTATTTCCTATCGTCTTCATGCAAAGGAACATTATAGAAACCTGAGGTAAGGTCCATAGTCGAGAAGAAAGCATTCCCTCCAAGAGCAGCTAAGGCGTCCGACTGGTGTGGTAGAGGATGGGCGTCTTTTACTGTTCTGGCGTTCAACCAACGAAAGTCTGTACAGATCCTCAGATCACCATTCTTTTTCCACACCAGGACAAGAGGAGAAGCATACTCACTATTTGATTTTCTGATAATGCCCTTCACTTCCATTTCATCCAACGCTACTCTCAGTTTCTCATAATGGCCTGGAGGTACACGACGGTAGGGGAGACGAAAGGGTTTGTCATCCACTAAACGGATCCGATGTACAAAATCTTTGGCTTCACCACAATCCATCTTGTTCCTTGAAAATATGGACTCATATTTCTTGATAAGATGGAGTAATTTTGTCTTCCAAGAGGAAGACACTTCACACGCTGTCAGATCTAGGTCTCTCAATCCTAAGTCATTCAAGGTTCGCACCATCTCATCCTCAGATTCCTGGGGACCATACTCATGTTGAAAGTGTTGAACTTGAGACTTAATGTACTCACTTTCAGGAAGATCTTCCACAGCAACGCATGGAGAAACATCTGCAATCTTTGCATTTCTTCTTAATGTCAACACACTGTTAGTGGGATTTATAACTTTAACAGGTATCCAACCATCGCCCCATAAAGGTGTAATGACTCGGCCTACCATGATCTGCTTAGGGCTGCATTTGGATTGGGTAGGCTCCACAAGCACTGTACTACCCACAGACAATGCAGTGCTGACAGGAAGCTTGCCCCATACAAGATGTTCACTCTGTGGTTGAAGCGTCACACTGTGCTTGAGCTTAACAGTACCTACTTTTCCAGGTATGTGATCGCCTCTCCATCTCTGTGTGTTAGACAGTAATGAAATGAACTCCAAACTCTCACTTTCTTCATTACCACTTGGTAGTGAGACCAATTTCCAATAGTCATCTGTATTCTTTAGGAGAGTCAGCAGGCTTTTGATGGCGTTACTGCCCAAGATCATCTCATCTGTCTGGCCTGGAACGATCAGCACTGGTATCATCATTTTACATCCATAAACACAGACAGACAGATCATACATTGCTGTTGGTGTGACTCGATGACCACCACATCCAATGATCACAACATCATCGGCGGGACATTTTGGCAACTTAGAAAGGCTCTCGAACAATCTTGCTTCAGCTGCCTCGCTGAGAGTGCAGGCCATTGAACCACTGTCGAGTAATGCAGTGAAAGATGGGCCATTTTCAACAGACACAGTTGTGTAAAATAATGAATCAGCTCTGGGGACTCGTTGTATTCCTTGAAATACAGCAGTTTTATCAGGTGAGACACTGGGTTTGTACTGCTCATATACGGACTCATAATCTTGTGTGTCAAAGATGGGAGGGTTATCAATCTGGTCTGTACTAACCTCCCTTACGCACAGACCTGTTAGTTTTCCTGTGTGGGCTGAGATGCTTGTCGTCTTCTCCTAGGGCAGAAACGTCTGGAGTGACCTGGAGACTGACACTGAAAACACAGTCTGTGCTCACGGCAATGCGTTAAGGCGGAGTGAGCAGCATCATCGCAGATAGCACACGGCAAAGCATCCAAACCTTCAATCCTAGGAAGTCTGTTAAAAGGCTGGTATTTAGGATGAGACTGAGGTCGGTTAGTATTGGTCAGCAGGACTTTCTCAAGCATGTCAATGACCTTCTCAAGAGCAGAGAAATCTGTGCTTTTTTGTTGTTGTTCGCACACCGTGGGAGCAGGCACCGGAACTGTGTTAACATCAATCTTGTTGACTGAAACTCTTTCACTTTGGCTGCGATGCACTGTACTTGTAGCTTTGAAAGATAAATCAGACTGGTAATCATTAAGTACGGCCTGTACTTCATGTGCTGACCACTTGTCAATTGGTTTGGACCTGAAGGTTAAGGCCAAATCTTTACTCGGGCAGTGTCTGATAAACATGTGCACTATTTCCACGCTGGGCTTGTCAAGTGTTTTACCTCGCTCTCGCAGGCATTCTGAAGCGACATCTGCTGCTTTGTTGAGTCTCAGCCAGTAGTCATATGGATTCTCATCCTCCTCTGGCAAGGTAGTGTAAAAATCAGCAAGAGGGACAGGCGAGTAGTGGTTGCAACTAAAATGTTTACGCAACAGGCTGTAGACAGAATTTGGACAGACAGTAGTCGAGGAGTCACAGTTCCTGATCCAGAATTTGACTACATCTTTTGCTTTACCACGCAGGTGTACAAGGATTTCTTCTACATGTTCTTCGGCACTCATGTTGTTCTTCTTGACAAATGTCCTCATCAGATCTTCCCATTCTTCAATTTCAATTGTGTCAGAATCATCTCCTCTGAATGAAGCTGGCTCCTTGACTTTTCTGTGCTGAATTACTTGGTTTTGTGACAAATTTGCAATGCTTGAAGAGCTTGTAGCCTTATTGTCTGGGTTTTGTCTATTTGGGGTGTCAGTGCTATAAGGACTAAGATGAGATATAATGTTGTCTGCTAATTGTTGACCAATCTGATGGACAATTGAACTCATTTGTCCTAACATATCAGGTACACTATGTTCAACATTAGGTGTTGACGTGATCACTTCACTAGGTTTATGAATGACATTTGACTGCATGCCCGATACATCACACTCTGCGCACGCAGTGCACACCCTTCTGGTAATGCCAGGTCTACTATCACTATTGCCAGTATTGGGGCTGTCCACTGAAAAGGGAATTGGTACACCTAAACCCTCTGCCTCTGCCCACTGGACTAGGAGTGAATTGATCAGGCAAATATCTATTGCTGTCACTCATTATGGGCATTAAAATGTGCTACAAGTGTACATACACAAATAAACAAACTCAAAATTAAATGATCAGAGTGAAAAGTCCAACAAATTGAAAAAGGATAAAGCAAGGAGTCCCTTATGGAAAGGCTGTGAACCGATGATGAGCTTTCGAAACGATGAAGGATCCTTCCAGAATGCAGCAACACAGCAATCTTTAACAACTTGCTTGAAGACGTGACCCAAAGCAACACAGCGGCATCACAACTTCACGGCACCAATGTGACGGTCTTGCCTGGGTGGTCTGCACAATGGGGAACACGTAGAAATAAAGGAAACAGCACAGAGAATTAAAATCACTTCCACAGCATGTCTCATTATCTCTGCTGTTTATTTAAAACAGTTCTTTCTTTTTCTTAATCTTTTTAAATCAATTAAATCTTTATGCATTGTGATCGTATAGTGTTAACAATTTTCAATTTGACAACTTCAATAGACTTTTCAATGAATTTATCACAAATAAATGAAAAACTGAACAATTCAATTCAATTAAATTGGATTTGAAGGGTAAACATCCCCACCTAGCGGCGAATTTATATAATTCCATTTGAACTATTAATTAATACATTAAACATTAAAACAACACATCTTACAACATACCTGCACAATGGGGAACACGTAGAAATAAAGGAAACAGCACGGAGAATTAAAATCACTTCTACATAAAACAAAGACAATGCACAAATTAATCACGAGTAGGCCTCGTATTACAAACTAAAAATAACTCAACATAAAACAACACATTCGATGCCAAACATATATCAGCAGTTGTATAAGAAGTTCATTGCAGTATAAATCAGCAATAAAGCAGTTAGTTATGTGTTTTTAATCATTTTAACTTATAAATCTCCAGCTGTTGAAAATGTGCGACTTACCCACAGCATGTCTCATTATCTCTGCTGTGGGTGGTCCCTATTTCACGTGCTATATGCCATCACGTAGCAGACAGATGGCGCTGTCCCCATTTATGCATTAATTTAACACTTTTACACACCGTTACACATGCTCTAAAACTCATTAGCTCCAAATGTGTGTTCATAATAATAATTTTTTTTTTGTTTTATATTTTCCATTCCTGTTCACTTCTGAATACTGTTAAAGGGTTACTGTTAAAAGATACCATTAAAGATTTTAAAGGATTTGTTGTGGAGTGAGAGGAACTAAAATACATGTAGCCTACAATAGTGTTTACTGTTTGTAAATGTTTTTTTTTTTTTTTAATTACGAGTGTCTTACATTATTTCTGAGTGTGACGTCAGGTGAAAATGTAAATACTTTTTCCAGATAACGTTTCATTCAAATGTAAGTCACAAAACAGAATAAAAGATTTGTCAGTACTTCCATTACATTGCAACTTTAATGTTAATGCAGTTGTCACTATACCTGAATTTTTTGGGAGGTAATTCGGTTGTAGAATGCAGTTGTCACTCACATAACTCATCAAACTAAGTGTGTAGAGAAAGGAGCTGAGCATGAGGAGAGACTGGACAGCTGCCCATTCTAGAGGCAACTCTAATACTGTGCAAGGTTAATTAAACTGGCTAGCCCTCCCACATCCAATGGTGTAAGCTCCGAGCACACTGATAAGTGGAGTCAAAGTTCAACATGGCATCATGTAGGAGGAGTGTCTAACCTGCCACTAAAGGAGAAGCTTTCAGTTTCTAGTTTCATCCAAAACCGTCATGAAACCTTCTCCCATCACCTGTGCCCCTGATCTGTCAGTGTTGTTCAGACAAACAAGATTTGCGTGCATTCTTGCAGGATGGAGAGATTGACCCAGAAAAAAAGCAATGGTGAATGATAGTCGGTGTTCAGGGGTGAGATGAGGGGCAGGGACCACTATTGACTACGCTATTGCCTGTGGTTAGTGCAGACCAGGGTCTAATAACTGACGTCTGTTGAACTGCCTGCTGCTACGGGCAGATGATAGCTTAGAGGAAAGTGACCTTGAGTAGATGTTTGGCTACAGTCCTGAAGCCAAAAATGAAGGTGCCAATGGGAATGTTTTGTTGTAACATAAATGCTTTATTGGCTGACAATATGGCACACCTGAGAGCCACAAGTTGGCCACCTTTATGGAACAACGATGCATCTATGTGCCTTTCAATGGGACATGAATCGCACCCCTTACACAATTACTCAATACGTCATTGTCTGCAGTTCTGCCAAGAAAAATAATGTATTCTCCTTTCTCAAATCACTAAAGGATGGCAAGGTGTTCCATGACACTCAATCATAGCTTTGATCAGGTGGCACATGCCAAATACTTTTGATGTTAGAAGACAATAGATGCCATGCCACCATGTTGCCTTTCAACAGACTTTTCTTTTTTTCTTTTTTTTTGCCACATCACAGCATTACATCTTTAACAGCAAACAAGTTGAAACTCATCTGAGAAATGGGTTTCAAAGTATAGCATTTCTTTTGAACAAATTCCATAGGGCCTAATGCATTTCTTATCACAAAAGACGAATCCATGCTGTCTCATTACTGCTGATAAGCCATTTTGTTGAGTTCAGAAGTACAGTATTGCCCATTACTGCCTTACTAATGGGTGGTATACTGATGCTGCTTCAGGCATGAAGCCATAATTGCCCCACTGACGATGCCCAAAGGAAAGAGAAACAATCATTATGTTTCAGAGTGATTTTACAACATAGCAATTAAGTTTTCATAAATTGAGGAGAACAAATTAGGGGGAGGGTGTTATGAGGACTAAGGGTGATACATGAGTGCAGGTGTGAAGATATAAGGTGAGGAAGTAAAAAAAAAAAAAAAAATCACTCTCGCTCTCTCATTGTGTGCCTCGTTTTGAGCTGGAAGGATTGCAGTTTTCTCCTCTGTGTTTACTTTTAAATCCAACATTTATCCTTTTTTATATGCGGCTATTTACTTTGAGAGAAACATCTTTGTTAGAGACAGACATGTTTGCAGATTAAACAGAACATCCTAAATGAATCAGTCTTAATGAAAGGGCAGAGAAGATGAGAGACAAATAAGGTGAAAGAAAGTGTGGGAGGGAAAGATTAGTTATTTTCTTCCTTTTTTTTTTTGTATCAATTTCTGATAGTTTTTATATCAAAAAAAAAAGAAAAGAAAAGAAAAAAAAAAGAACAAGGTATTTAAAGTAAAGTTTATCAATGTTTTTTTTTTTTTTTTTTTTTTTTTTTTTTTTTTTCATTCCTAATAATCTCCAACCCATCAAGAGTTAAGGGACTTATAATTAGCCTACCTTTCATTGCAAACTTTCGTGCAAACTCAACAGGTAAGTTCTTATATTCGGTAATGCCTTAGATTAGGGAACACATATTCACCATTATGTTGTTGCTTATTAGCATACATATTACTAGCATATTGGCTGTTTATTAATACATATAAAGCACATGTTAATGCCTTATCCAGCATGACCATATTCCACAACTCTTAACCCCAAACCCATGGCCGTTCATGTTAAATTGACTTGAAATGGTTAATAGAACTCTTGAACATTTAATGCTCTATTATAAAGGAGATTACCGTTGTGGTGAAGTGTTGAGCATGTGCTTGGGTTGAGGACCTGACAAAAAATGTTCTATTATATAATGAAGCAACCACTATAGTAGTGCTTTGGATCAAACCAGTCCATTTCTACCAAATCAATTTCTAGACTGCCAACACTGATTATCACATTGTGTAAATAGTTATGTTTAGTTTGTTGCTAAAAGACAAAACAAAAGAATTAATATGATTATAATTATATATTTAAATAGATGAATTATATTATATATATATAATTATATATATTATAATTATATATATATATATATATATTGCCTGAAGCAGCATCAGTATACCACCCATTAGTAAGGCAGTAATGGGCAATACTGTACTTCTGAACTCAACAAAATGGCTTTTCAGCAGTAATGAGACAGCATGGATTCGTCTTTTGTGATAAGAAATGCATTAGGCCCTATGGAATTTGTTCAAAATATATGTATGTATATATATAATGTATGTATATAAAATTCATCTATTTAAATAGAATTCATTACAAACAGATTTCCAGGCATTTCTCTTTTTTCCCCCTACAGTTGATGTATTTTGCTTGCTTTAAAAGAACTGTCTCTTGTTTAGTAAAGTTTTTTTTTTTTATATATATATATATTTTTTTTTTAAATTGCAGTCTTTTCTTGGTTCATTCCATGTTTTCTAGGCAACCTCTCTCATGGTAATTCAGATTAGAACAGTTGGTTTTACATTAATCTAGGTTAATTTAATTCAGGACTTCATTGTCCAGGTTTTAATAATCTGTACTTAATCTGTTTCAGAAAGCCATTTTTTAAGCAACTATTAACTATTCTAGATTAAGGCCTATTCTGGCTTAATTTAAACCCTGTCCGGGAAACCGCCCCTTAATAATTAACAGTTGTTCTAATAAATGTTTGTCTAATTTGGCCATTTTGAATTAAAAATAGGCCAATATAATTTAAATGTTTCATGTAATGTATTAGCCTAACTGTCAATGTGAGGGGATAAGAAACATTAACAAAGCCTTTTTCATCATATTAGGTATAAGATTAATAATGAATGTGGACATATTGTGAATGAATTTAAAGTCCCCCAGAAATTAAAATTTAAGTTTTTTAGCTTTTAGTATGAATATGTTAGCCTTAAGGTTATGAATAAGCTGGTGTGTTCCAAAACAATGACAAAATTCACATTTAGGAGATATAAGCATTCAAAACTTACAGTCTCTCATTTCCGCTAAAATGGATCACGGATTTTCATGACATCACGTCGCACTTCAGCTTCTCGTCAAATCTACTGTCCAATCAAACGCTCTCTAGAATCTGAAGTGTCCCGCCCCCTCCAGCAGACAAGCTGCGGCTGAAATCGGTCATTTGCTCACACATTTACTAGTTTCTACATGGTTAATGACGCAATGCAAAATAGAGAATAGGGAACGATTCAGGCAGTGTAAATATGCTTTCCATGACGCGAATGAAGTCCGTTTTCGTGTTAGTGTCATGTGAACTGCCGCAGCACGAGCTGCTTTGGTCCAAACACAAGAGCACAGAGCGGATCATATCCACGGACCTCGAGTCGGATCAGACCACAAAAGGTATCGGACCCATTTTAATTCTGCACATAATGCTGTATTTTAAAGTGATATAGAGGGCATTAGGAGGAGAGACTGTTAGAGATTATAAGGAAACTGAGGTTTTACCGAGTTTAACGGCTCTGGCTGAGCTGTGGCTAAAACCAAACGCTATTGGCCATTTTTAAAAAGTTTTAGTTGAAATTACGTCAACACATTGTATAATGCTGTGTGTTCCAAGACACTTCAATGGGCCTTTAAAGAATTAGTGACCTAGCTTTTCCTAGCAGCCCTCAGTAAATTAACTTGTCTAAGAAAATGATTCATAAAACATAAAATCTCTGTTGACCCTATGTTTACTTTCTTCACTGACACACTGACAAAAATGGAAAGACTATCAGTTGAGGCTCAGCTTTAGAAAGGGAAGAGACAGGGTAAGATAAGGCGACTGAGAGAAAAAAAAAAAGAGTGATGGAGACGAGGAGAGAGCAGATATTGACAAATAATCTACCGCCCACTGATATGGATTTAAAGCTATTGTTATCCAATTTTTGGCCTTCAAACATCTTAAAATGCACATATGTAGATCAGAGAATTCAACCCCCCCACTTACATCTCGCTGATTGTAAAACCCTGCCCATACATAAACCACTACAACAAACTACCTTACTTACTATCAATAAGCAGTAATATGGGGTTTGTTGAAGGAAAACTACTAGTTAATAGTGAATGTGTTCCCTAATTTAGAGTGTTACCTTATATGCTAATATCAGCACTCATTATCAGCACTTTTATGTTTACGATTATGTTTTTGAAGTTGGTAGACAACAATTTCTCAAGCTCTCCTTTATCTAAATGAACTTCATACTGCAAGGATGGTGTCTCCAGGGCAAACTGATATTTATAATAATAATAATAATAAAAATAATAATAAAATAACAATATGGCATCATCGTTATGCAGTCAGAATTAATTACCTGTCATCTGTACATCTTTTGTTCTTTTGCATTGTTTTGAGAACTTGTTTAGCTGTGACGAGACTGAAAGGGGAATAATGCTCATGGAGTGTGATTTGTTTTTGATGTTCAGAGCGAATAAAACCAGGTGTTAACAAGTGCAGACAGTCGTGGCAAGGCTGGGGAAATGCTTACAATTCATAATCATAATTACCTCATGAATAATCATGCAAGTAAGATCAGGTACCATGATAATTATTTGACTGAGAAATGAGGGGAAAAAAAGAAATATTAAAAGTTAACTTTTTCCTCCAATTTTGTTACAGTTCGTAAAGTGTCAGATATGTTGAAATGGCTCTTTTTAGGGTAACTGTTATTTCCATTCAGTGCTCCTGTGATATAAATGGTGAATTGAAGAAAAGCACTCCATGTCCTCTAATATGTCTGTCTGAACGATGGTCCTTTGAATGCTAACAACACCTAAGGTTGACAGGTCCTCATGCCTTTTTTAAGATGGAGGGATGGAGAGCATGACCTGACTCTTTATCTTGTCCACTCTCATTTGATTCCCCATTGTAGCAGGACAGCTCAATCAAACTATATCGTCCAAAGCCACAATAGAGCAGTGAATGAAATAGGAAGGGTTAGCAGTGCACCAGGGCTGTGATAAGGGTTGACAAGTGATACTGTCTTCTCCTACCTGCACCTGGTCATTATCACCTAGTTGAGATTCTTCCATGCTGTAGCACAATCTGACAATCACACTGTTTTTAATCACCGCAGCAGATGTATCTATTATTATTAGCTAGAACAGCTGTTAGACAAAGCCTGGAAGATGCAATCTGTTAACACTGTACTATAAAGCACATTTATAATAAGTCTTTGTTTTTATATAGTGCTTTTCTGGCACTCAGCTCAAAAGCTTTACATTGAGAAACTGCTCAATTACAATGACTGTTGCAGCATCCACCTGCAATTATGCATCAGAAGCTACTGTATAGTGAAGTGGTTCTCACCCAGAGCGCTGGGGCCCACTAGATGGATGATGACATCACTGTTTTCTGCAGAGCTGCTTTATAGCTGAAGTGAATTCTGTTTGTATCTGTGAGTCATTATTTTTTTTTCTGTTTATCACAGTGAAATTGCTTTAAAACAATCTGTACCTGTACTGCAAGGGGGCTTAAAGATAAGACAGAATCAGCATTAAAATAAGCTAAACAACAAAAAAAACCATAAATCATAAGTTAAATAAAATCTAACATCAAATTTAAATTCACTCCCTCAACATTTTTTAATGTTTTTAATGTCCTGGCTGTATGAAGCAGCCTAATTTTGGGCATGTTTATGATGAATATACATTTTCTATGTTGCCCAAGGTGATGCCATGGTGTTTCTTATTTGTCATGTCTAATTTAGATCTGTGTCCTAAACAGATACGTTTAAAGGTGAAGTATGCCATTTCTGTGACACTAGCGCCACCTAGCAGACTTACAAAAATACAGCATATTTTGCAAATGCACCTTTCGCATTTCGCGCCTCCGTCGACTCAAACATCACAAAAGCTCTTACGGTGGCTTGTGAAGGCACGTCTCAACAGGTAAATGTAGGCTACTCTCAATAAAAGGTCCAACATATTAATAATACTTTTCGCTGTGTTGCTATGTGTAATTAACTGAGGAATAGAGAGAACATGAGTGTCTCGGTTATTAACTATAAAACCATTCAGCGTAACAGATGCACCACCCAGCATGCTAAAAAAGTCACCGCTCACCACTGGTATTTTCCTGCAGAAAGTAGTATGTTTGCTATTCCAAACATTTCAAGAGTAATTCATAGATTATTCTGAATTGTGTCAAATGTTACTCCCTGGGATTTTAAGCAAACAGTCAAGATATCATCCAAATTGATGTGAATTTTACGGTATAGTGCCCTATCACTATAGTGGGAATTTAGGTCTCACAAAGAGTACAGGTTGAGTGCCCCCTGCTGGTGTCACTATCACCCCTTCCTGTACCTTCTATGGAGGTCTCCATAGAACAGGGGTGCAATGTTTAGTTTCAACCCTAATTTAATGCACCTGATCCAGCTCATCAAGTCTTTCTGGATTTTTTGAAAACTACAGGTATGTGTGATGGAGCAGGGTTAGAATTAAACTCTGCAGGACTGTGGCCCACCAGGAGCTGAGTTTGGCACCCCTGCCATACAGGTACAGTACTGGACAGACTGAACCCTGCTCAGCTAACCAGTCAGGGTGAGGCTTTGTCAGAGAGGCTAAAATTTTCCATGTTTTTTCTCCTTTCTTTCTCTTTCTCTCTTTTAAAAAGCAATCCAATAACAGAAGTCAGAGATTACAGTAAGAGTGATAAATCTCCAGTTTATGACTTCATGTGCCAGGAAAAACAATAGTTGACCATTTTGTGTAAAGGAAATTAATGATAATCAAATTTGATTGAGACATTGGGTCTCATTCAGTAAGTGTGTACGATTGTGAAACAGTCAAATCATGATTCACCCATAGGGCCTAACTTTCTTTATTCTAAAAAAAAAAAAAAAAAAAAAAAATTATATATATATATATATATATATATATATATATAAAACAACTGAAACCACACTCAAAAAAAAAAAAAAAAAAAATACTCCGGGTGGCCTCATAATCGTGTTACAGTTTTTCACAGTTGCTAAGACACTAAACTCCATTCTCTAAACCAAATTCTCAATAGTCTAAACCATTCTGTCAAATAAATCACTCTTTCTGCAAAACCTTAAACAAGTTTAGGCAGTTAGATGCTGTTTGCAAATCTCATGAACTCTTTTTGCAAAACTCTAAACACATTCTCACTCACTAAAACACATTTCACACTGTGATGCACTTTTGCTGCAAAACAGTAAACACAAGCACCACAAGTTAAGCACAACTACAACATCCTTTACACACAATGACTCAAAACTGTTCACACTTATTTCTAATGATGTGATCAAACCAACTGTATAAAATATAGGTTAGTTCAGAGTGCATAGGTGATACAGGTGCTGAATGTTGATACCAACAATAGATAGAAACAATCTGAAAAGTAGAGGAGGAAGAGTATGTGTAAGAGGATGATGAGGAGAAAGAGCAAGGCGTGTGGAGTCAAGGCTGTCAAGGCCAGCTTCACCTGGCAAGAGACGACATTGCCTATGATGTGGACAAAGTCCTCAACAATATTCAATAATATTCAACAATATTATTGATCTGACAGTACTGACTTTATAGGATGAGAACTGAACTAAGCTAGCCTAGATGATTACATCAGTTTTCTGCAGAACTGCTTTATAGAGGAAAATAATTAGTTTTTCTCGATTGCTTAAACAGTATAACCAGGCTTTTGAACTAAAAATTCACACCCATTTCCCTAAACTATAAACACTTCCCCTGTTTTGACACATGAATCAGATTTGTTGAACTGTCACTGCAAAACTCTAGACACAAATACCTTCATTTCTCATTGCCTACACCATGTTGTCATATAGAAAGCACTAGCATTCAATATTGTTCACTCAAGTCAGCATAGCTTGAGCTCAGTTAGCACACAGTTACCCACGTGGAAACACTGTCAAAATTTATCACAAACCAATCAGAACCTTCAATAGAGAGATAAAAGTCTGAGTCAGTTCATTCAGTTTTTGAACAATGGATCCAGAGAGACGTGATTGAAAAGGTTGAGGACACCAGAGAAGAAGAGGAGTAGGAGGAAGAGGATGAGCAAGAGCAGTAAGGAGTGGAAGAAGAGGTGAAGGAAGAGGAGGAGGAGGAGGATGAGGATGAGGTGCAAGGAGTCTCAGATGAAATTCGTGCCACTAGTTGACCATGTACTTACTTGTCCATGGTATTACTATGAGCGAGGTTGGGCAATGAGTTCAGCCAAACTTAAGTTGCCTCAATCATAAGAACCTTCAGAGAGGAAAACAGGCAGGTGTACCTCAGTGTACTCTACTGTAACTTTTGAGTGCTGTACTCTGTTACTGTTACATGTGCACTCTGTTCTGGACTCATTGTTGGACTTGTTGTTGTTCCATTTCCTGCCACCAGTTAGTCACCATGGCAACTGATCACCACCATCATCACACCCAGCTGTTCCCAATCACCCTCCTTGTTATCCTGTGTATATATACCCTGTGTTTCTAGTCTTGTGTTGTCTGGTATTATTCGTACTATGTTGGTGTATGCTCCTGTGGATTCCTGTTTATCTCCTGTTTATCTCCCAGTAAAGACTTATTGTGACTATCTCCTCGTCGTGTGATTAGTTTACCAGCAAACGTAACAGTTACAACACATACATCAAATTGTCTTACATATAGATAGAGTTTCTGTCCTCTTCCATTCTGTATACAGGATGTTACAGTTACTGTAATCAGTACTTCCATTTTTGTAGAACACAGAGACGATGGAATGGAAGAAGCCTGACTAGACATTTCAGATGATGTGTGCCCGGGGCGGATCAGGCATGCAAGAGGATTTTACCTCCGCTGCCTGGATAGGACCAGTGCAGCCTGTGATGTTGACGAGATTCTCTGGCCTGTACCAGACCAAAGATGTGATGCTGGGGCAAAATATTTTTTAGTTTTTTGGTGTATTGTACTGTACAGTACATTAAGGAATAAAAAAAAAAAAAAATGTGCAAATGTATACATGTGTTCATCATGTGAAAAGTTCTGTGAGGGGGAGAACCACAAGCAACACAACTTATTACTGTTTTTTTTGGGGGGGGGGGGGTTGTAGTATTGTTTTGAATTTATCTCACTGGTGTGTAAGACTATGTTGTAGTGTGTGTTTTTGAGGGCTTGTGTGTGATGTCTGAGGGCAACGTTTTTGGGGTTTTTTTTCAGCAAGAGTGAATGGTTTTGAGTGTAGAGCTTCATTTTGACCTGAAAATTGGATGTTTGGGGAATTGGGTGAGACGTTATGGAATTGTGTTTACTGTTTTGAGAATATGAGGCATAGTTTCAAGAAATGTGTTTAAGCAATCAAAAAAAAACCTGTAATTTACATAATAATTGATGGTCTTTACAATGTAAGTGAATCAACACTGAACTGACTTCAGCTGAACAATGACACTAATTTCTTTTAGAGCTGTTGTACAGCCAAATGTGTTTACTGTGTTACAATATACTTTTTCTGTAACCTCATGTTCTGGATGTTGTGTTCGCTATTTTTTAATGTATTGTCTAATGAATGATATGTAGTGT
Source organism: Chanodichthys erythropterus (assembly GCF_024489055.1). Lineage (NCBI taxonomy): Eukaryota > Metazoa > Chordata > Actinopteri > Cypriniformes > Xenocyprididae > Chanodichthys > Chanodichthys erythropterus. Next base: position 16,832,773 of record NC_090231.1, on the reverse strand, counting down.
TTATATATAGCTTAATGTGTGTATGATCTGAAAGCTTTGTTTGATTTTGCCATAAGAGTCAGAGCTTTTGTAAAATTAGTTTGAAGATTTGGATTTGTGTTTAATGTTTTGAGAAAATGAGTGATGGTTTCAAGAAATGTATTTTAGCAATTCAGAAAAACTAAGATTACATGTTAAATATATTTCATCACATACAGTGAAAGAGTAAGAAAAGCTGTGTTATAGCTCAAGCTGCCTGGTTTCCCAGTATAACAACTCGGATACACGTATGTAGGTTTTATTGTGTTTGGATTGATTTTAAGGGTGACACAACTGGCATTGCTTAGTTTTCAGGCAAGAGCGAATCTTCAGAGAGTGTCATAAGTTTGCTGAGAGTGATGAAAGGCTGTGAAGGAAAATTTATATCAAAAGCCCTTATATAGAGATATGTTTGGGTGTGTTTTATGCAAATGACTAACCTCGAGCACGCGGTAGCTCATTTAGAATACTCCAAATTCATTAACATTCCAACAAGGTTAAGACAAATTCATGTGCGTACGCACATGTTGTGAATTTTTTTATTTATTTTTTTTTTTTGTGATAAGTTCTCCTGTGCATACAAAGACAAAATAATCCACACACCCATTAGTTGATGAGACCCATTGTTTCTAACATAGAGAAACACACACACACACACTCACACACATCTGTGGTTATCTGAGAAACACAATTCTACATCATTTATCCATAACATTCTGGAGGAAATGTTTTTACACTTTTATTCCTCTTCAACCTATTAAAACTTGAGGACAAGTTAAAAATGTATTTTAGGACGTATTAAAACTCTTTATTTGCAGTTTATTTGAAAGGCCTATGTGATAACACTGCGGTACCGCACCAAGTGAGATTGTCGTTAAAACTCCCGAGGTGGTACAACGGTGTGAAAACTGCTCTTAAAACACAGTGGTATTAAGATAGGTGATAAATTTGACAAGTCGAACAGGGCCTTTCATGATTAATGTTGTATTATTTATGGCCTCTCACTTGAGCTGCCTCTAAAATATTGGTCCTCCTGGAATACTGCACTTAATAAAAAGTGAGCAGAGGAGGCGGCGAGGACGACGTATTTGTATATTATACAGAGCTTTCCATGACACAATGAGGCACTGCTTTCATATAAGGACAGAAGATAGTTTAAAGACTGGATTACCTGCGTTCTTTTCTGGGATGGCAGATTTTCAGTGTAGATCACGTATTAGAGAATGGGAGTGCATGTAAACTGTCAGTTAGCCTACCTCCTTATACTGGCACTTATACTCTACATCCTTTCATGTTTTCAATTTGATCTGTTTTTGTCTCAAAATAGCATACATTTTACTTGTGGATAAACCATCTTTTTTAAGCTAGTATAACTCATGAGACCATGTTCGAGTCAGTTATTTTATCTTATATTTGTTCTGTAATACAGCTAATTTTAATGTATAGAGCCTTATTGTAAATGTTACTGTGCAAACTGCTTAATGGACTCAGTATGCTTTCTTTATTTTGAATTAAATTTGATATTGAATTAAATTTGGTATACTATGGTAAACACATTGTACTGTGCAGGTATGGAAATCTGGTCAGCAAAGACAGTACTATTTCATTCTGTTTCACTATACACCCTCCAATCTCGCACAAGTCCAATATCTATGTGTTTCTTTTCTTCACTTTTTTTTTTCTTTTTTTCTTCAGATGAATTCACAGGAGTAGTGTCATGTCTGTTTCTCTTCACTAAGACCCCCAGCGTAGCATAGTCTCTTTTCTCCTAACACAGTGAGAAAACAACCTTTCCATAGACCCTCTTGATCCTCCATTAAACCAATGATGGATGGCGGAACAGAAGTGGAGGAAAATATGTCTTTTAGATCAACAGCAATGTGGACAGTGTACTGATACAGGTGAGAAAGTGCAGAATAAATAATTGGATAACACTTTATTTTAGTGTCCTTGTTACACATAGTTTTTTTTTTCGTTTTTTTTTTTTAATCTCCGTATCCGCTTACATATATATATATATATATATATATATATATATATATATATAAATATATATATATATATAATCTATTTTTAATCTTTATAATAAAAATGTATAATTCAGATTTTGATTTCCATATCCATTTACATATATATATCTTCCAAGGGTTTTTTTTCCCTCCTAGGACTTTTTTCCCAGTGCTAGCACGCTGGGTTTTTCTCCTAGGGTTTTTTTTCCACCCCTGGGAGTCAGCCGACATTGGCTTAATGTAGCACCATCTTGTATATGTTACATATTACCACACTTGTTTGTACAGCTTATTTTTAACCATTTCCCTTTTTTCTGTGCTTCTAATATGTAAAGCTGCTTTGAAACAATTACCAATTGTAAAAGCACTATATAAATAAATTTGACTTGACTTGACTTGATAGTAATAACTATAAATTATGCATACTTACATGCAACTAACCCTAAACCAAACCTTAATCCCACACCTAGCCCTACAGTTAGTACATGTAGCTAATTAATATTACTCAGTACTTAAATTATAAGTACACTGTAATAAGGACACCTTAAACTAAAGTGTAACCAATAACGGCCAGGACTTCCTGGAAGAAGAGATTTATGTTTTATCTCAATGGGACCTTCCTGGAAAAATAAAGGATAAATAAAAATAAAAATGTCTTACTCTGTCAATATATGTTTATACACTCTTAATGCTTTCTTTATCATTTTGTCCTTTAGTGATCAAGTGGTCTAATAAGCTTCAGTTAGGCTTTTTGCTTTTCCTAATGCAACACCCTGTTCACTCAACACAGTACATATTGCGCAAACACACACATGGTCTGGCCAGAGAAAGTGTTTACAGTAATGGCTAAAACGTACCTAATAGGAACATGCACATCTTGTCAACGAATTGTGTTTTTTCATAGCTACATTATACTGTACACCTGCTCAGCCTAAACTGAGCCACAGCAGAGAACACACACCTATTCTCAAGTGCATATACATGTAGTTGTGTTGCTTATAGGCAGATAAATTACAAGCACTACTCTTTAACAAATGATCCCAGGGTCAATTTGTATAATTTCTGAGCCACACATACCTTGTGTATGTGTGGCTCAGATACAAGCCCTCACTGAACTTGTATCTGACTGTGAATGTGTGTGTCTGCGTGCAGGTGTAAATTGTTGTGAAATATCCCTGCATTGCTGGGGCTGTTAAATTATTCAGGGCAACAGTGCACATTGGTTGAGGGAGTGTGGGCCGAGGCTGGATGTTATGGGTGTGTGTGTCTTTGTGTGTTTGTGGGAGTGTTTGTTTGCGTGGGTGGTAGTCAACTTCAAGAGACAGATGTGTGAAGGTGTGAGTATAAGGGAGTGTGCATGTGTGAATACAAGAGTGTGTATACAATGTGGTAGTGTCATGATAGTGATGAACAGTTTATGCCCCTCAAAAATGTCATTATGGTGGACTCACTCATGGGAAAGTGTTGTGAAATCAACTTAGTTTCATTGTAACTAGGCAACCAAGATAGACTAGATCAATGTTTGTGTGAGTATGTGTGCTGGAGAGAAGCTTTCTTTCTTTCTCTTTCTTTCCTTCTTCCTCCATTCCACTGATACAGTGATTCTAGTGATTTCTTTCTATGTAGTGACTGAAACAGATCAGACATGGAATTATTTGTTATATTTAATAAACCCAACAAGAAAACTGTGTTGGAGTTATATGGAACTACCCCCAAACTGCAAGTAACAACCAGATGCAGAACCAGGCACTGGTTACCATAGCAGCAAAGACACAACAGCAAGATAAGACTGTTTTATGATCCAAAGGAATTTTAGGGGGCTTTCACACTGGCAGTTTAGTTTGAAACAGGGCACGGTTCACATGAAAAATTGCTAATATGAAAACTGTCATGCAAACCCGAGAGGCGAAGGAGGTGATCTGAAGGGGCTTTCACACTGGGATCATTTGCCACGGTCTGAGCCCGGGCGCAATTGTTCCTGGTGCCCCCCGCAACATTGGTCTGGTTTCACACTCAAATTGATTCTATCGAACCCTGGTGCGTGGCACAGTTCGAGTGCAACCCGAACTCAGTCCACCTCCTTCAGGTAGTCTCGGGTTCGGTACCCCGGTGCACACCTGGGTTCGCACGACAGCTTTCACATTAACGATTTTTCATGCGAACCGTGCCCCATTTCGAACTAAACTGCCAGTGTGAAAGCCCCCTGAGTACAGTTGCACTCAAACTGTGCCGCGGTTCGCATGAATATGAAAGCAACACAGACTCGGGTGCCGTCTCCTCAAAATAGGCTGCTTGCAAACAGCAGAAAACCATCTACATGCGCCGCACATACAGTAAACACAAGTGTCGTTTACACTGCTGTACATAATAGCACCACATTAATAAAAAAAACACAATTTATTGACCCGCGTTCTGTTTTCTGTCATGCGCCTTGCACATCTGTGATGACGTAAGATGAACGCAAATGCACCAGGGTTTGATAGAATCAATTTGAGCCCAGTTTGAAAGCCTCCTTAGAGAGAGTTTTACTTTTGCTTCATTCACACAAAAACTTTAAAACACACAAATAGACGCTTTTAAAGGTGCCATCGAATTGAAAATTGAATTTATCTCGGCATAGTTAAATAACAAGAATTCAGTACATGGAAATGACATACAAACTCCAAACTCTCAAACTCCATTGTTTCCTCCTTCTTATATGAATCTAATTTTTGTTTAAAAGACCTCCGGAAAACAGGCAAATCTCAACATAACACCGACTGTTAAGTAACAGTCGGGGTGTATGCCCCCAAAATTTGCATATGCCAGCCCATGATCAAGGCATTACACAAGGGCAGCCAGTATTAACGTCTGGATGTGCACAGCTGAATCATCAGACTAGGTAATGTTAAGCAAGCAAGGACAACCGCGAAAAATGGCAGATGGAGCGATAATAACTGACACGATCCATGATAACATGATATTTTTAGTGATATTTGTAAATTGTCTTTCTAAATGTTTCGTTAGCATGTTGCTAATGTACTGTTAAATGTGGTTAAACTTAGGTTAAGTATCGTTTCTTACTGTATTCACGGAGACAAAAGCTGTCGCTATTTTCATTATTGAACACTTGGAGTCTGTATAATTCATAAACACAACTTCATTCTTTATAAATCTCTCCAACAGTGTGTAGTGTTAGCTTTAGCCACGGAGCACTATCAAACTCATTCAGAATCAAATGTAAATATGCAAATAAATACCATACTTACGCGATTAGACATGCTGCATGACAAACACAAGATCCATTTTGAGGTTTATATTAGCTGTGTGAACTTTGTTTATGCAGTGATAGAGTCGAGAGCTCGGGAGGGGGCGGTGCGCGCGCGATTTAAAGGGGCCGCAGTATGAATCGGCCCATTTCTAATTATGCCTCAATTATTATGCAGTTAAAAAAAAATAATAATAATTTAAAAAAAAGGGGTATTTTGAGCTGAAACTTCACAGACACATTCAAGGGACACCTTAGACTTATGTTACATCTTGTAAAAAAATGTTCGATGGCACCTTTAATCTTATACATTCTATATATATATATACATGTGTAAACATGCATCCAATTTTCCAATCTCATGATTTTCCTTTTACAGTATATCATTTTGTGTATGTTTTATTTGGATTTCCTCTATGTTCATTTACATAATAGTTTATTAATTTTGGTATGTATTAGTATTATATGAATCTTGAAAGTTCTTCTCCAATTTCATATGCAAAACACCCTGCTAAAAGACAAAGGATCGTAAAATTTCCCTCCGAAAGTAAAACTCCTTATTGGCTAACTCTCCTTCATACTTTGAAAGATCACTGATCACAAGATCACATTCTGATTCTCAGAAATTCTGACATGAAAACTGTAAGTAAAAGCTGTAGGCATCTGATGCTGCATTAACAGAGCGTCTCTCAGAGACGACAAGAGACGAATGTCAACAAAATATGCTGATAACAGTATATAACTCTCTTAATTTATTCCATTCTTTCTCTTGTGGCCCATACATACAGAATAGAAAAAAACAAATGAAAAGAATAGTATTAAACAGTATTAAACTGTTAATAATTATATTATAGAAAATGCATTGTATAATAGACCTAAATAAAAAAATAATAAATAAATAAATAAAAAAACATTTTCAAAGAGGAGTAAATAGCCTAATCTTTTATTATCCACACAGCACGCTCATTAGGCTATACTGTGATGCGCTATGAAATTATTGCGGGTAATAATAGTAGACTAGAAGAATGTAAAAGGCCTATATTAATTGGAAATGCCAAATCCTCTTACAGTTTTTGTCTATTGCTTGGACACTTTTTGCAAAACTTCGGCTCATTGTGTCAAAACTTTACACACAAGCACAACAAGACACAACATTAGGAAATAAACTATTCGCATCTATGTCGAAATGAAACTCTGCTATCAAAACCTAACAATCTTTTGTCGAAATGTCACTCTGATGACAAAATGATACACACTTGCATCATATGAATACACTTTCAGATTAGCAGCAACACACTAGTGTACTTTATATAAAACACTAAAGTCTAATTTTCACTGTTTTTATTCAGTTCATCAGTTAGCATTCTGTGAAGCTCAATGCAACACTTACAGTTTTTGTTCTTTTTTTCCAACAAAGGTTTTCACAACAACCAATAATGATAGTACTGAAAGGTCACAAATGACATCAACTCAATACTGCACATCACAGTACTATACTTACAGTACAGCACAGTAAATGCAGTAACGCAAAAATAATACAAAAATAAAACAAAATACACTACTGTAAATACAGAAAAACAGGCCAATTGTGCGTTGGTGGGATTATAGATCCTGCCGTCTGTTTGGATCTGGCCACATGATCCACCACCATTGCTCTAATACCATCTGATATATTGTTCTGTGCATAGCCTCTTTGACCATGTCCTACTCCTCTCCCTCTTTGTCTTCCTTTTCCTCTACCTCTTGCTCTCCCTCCCTCCATGCTCGCAAAGTTCTCAAAATGGTTCAACTGAGGCCTATTTGTGTCATGTTTAACACTGTGATTAAAGCCTCATAGAGATTTAACCAGTTCAACATCATATTTGGTCAGTCTAATCTTAAGGCCTTAGCAGAATAAATTGCGAATGGCGTGTCTTTGGCAGACTGACAAACTCTGATGTTTCTCCATGAAAGAAGAAGTTGTTGTAACTCAGGCATACAATGTCCGATCTGCCCCAAACTCCACATGTGTGATAAGAGTCCTGGCCTAAGGACATCTACATCCCAATATTCAGTCAGTAATAGCGCCACCTGCTGGCAACAGGAAATTACATGCTTTGCACCGTAATTTACTTGCAAAAAAAACAAAAAAAAAACATTTCAATATGCCATGAAGTACCAAACATGCAAGAAACACGTTGAGTCATGCAACACTTGGCTAAGTGCTAAAGTATGCGATTGAAGCCACAAAACAGGAAGTTGTTGTAACATACAATGTCCGATCTGCTCCAAACTTCACATTTGATAATAGTCCTGGCCTAAAGACATCTACATGGCACTATTCAGTTACAGTCAAATCGCCACCTGTTGGCATCAGGAAGTGTGGCACGTCAAAACGACCCACTATTCACTGTTTTCCTAAGGCCCCGGGTGCGAGGGCCCTTTCAATTGTTCTTCAAGAACATTAAATGTTGACAGTGGTCATAAGAGGTCTGAGACATGCACACATATGCTGTCAAGGAACAGGGATATTTTTTAAATATATCTCCGATTGTGTTCAATGGAGTGTTCATGTTTCATTTTTGGCTGAAATATCTGAAATAAAGTTCCTCAATGAATCTTGTGTTCTTGAACTAATCCTTTGTTTGTTTGATTGATTGATTGATTATATGACTTACTCGTAAAAACAATTATTTGTTAATTTCCTAAATTAAACAGTTTTTTTACAGAATCTGTTGAGTGAATGATTTAATGACTCGTTCATAAAGATGTAACCTTAAGAAAGAGTCAATGAAAAATCCCCACCACTAATACACAGACTGTCAGTCTGTTTGGAATGTGTGAAAAGAATCAAATTTGAAGACATGAACTAACTGTTGTGTAACTGAATCCTAAAGTTTACCTAGAGCAGATGTGGACCATGTGGTTATAATCGAATCTTCACCATCTTTTATTGTCTGTCAGTGGGTTTTCTCTTGAGACTAATCTGGGATTCATTCTGGAGCAGATAAGGCTTTGATTTGTCTAAGGAGTTGGTCCATGATCAGTGTAACAGTGCAGAACGTTTCTGGTGAACTGATCTTGTAATAATAGCCAGCTGGGAAAATGTAAGTAAAATCTCTGAGTTGAACAGATTGCATCTCTTATACTTGTCATCGGTTGTCTCCCATACTGTGCAAGGACCCCCTTAAGAAACAGTAGGAGTGGGAGGCTTCTAGTTTTGACACTAGAACTGACACTAAATGACATCAGAGAGGTCATCTGATGTGTTTGTATGTGTCAGAAATAAGTCAGAGAGGGCTCTACTGTACAAGACAAGATCCCAATGACCTGAGTGTGTGCGTGTGCATGCATCCAACAGCCAAGTGGTGTTTGATTATCCCAGCTCAAGGTGCACGTAGGGTAAATTATGCAAACAAGGCAGAACATCTGTTTTTCTTATGCATTATGTATGTGACACATGATGAACCTGAGAAAGCTCTCTACTCTTAAGTAGTTTATCTGAAACCTTTCTATATGACCTTTCTGCTTATACCTGCCAAGATGACGCACCACCTTATGTTTGCTGCTGAGCTACAAGATATTACTTATCATACAACACATTGTCATTTAGCAATATTGGCAGAGTCTGAAATATTCTACTGCTCTTCTCGGAATTATGCCATATTGGAAAATGAGCCTGGTACCAAATACAATTTTCTTATAATAATTACTAATATATGCAACTTTACAGTTTTTTACGATTGCTTAAGCAAAATTTTGAAAACAGGGCCCGGTTTGTCAAAACACTACACACAATTAACACAACCCTACACCAACACTTCAGATCATTTGCAAAATGAAACACTTCATTAAAACTTTACATTAATTTAACAAAACCCAACTTTGACACCATATGGAACACACATGGTTCATACATCCTGATTCTGTTTGATTCATTTACACACTGCTGTGCCCAATCTTAAACACTTGTAACTTTTATACTTTTCTAATTATATAGGCTGGGTTTGATTTTTTCAGATATATTGTTAGAGTAAAGTACATTATATATATATATATATATATATATATATATATATATATATATATATATATATATATATATATATATATAGATATAAACACAAGATCAGTACTGTACATTGATGAAAATATTTATTTCTCACCACATTGTAAAACCATTCAATACATCAATGCCTTTCCAAAGGTTATATTTTGCACTGAAAATTAGAACATATTCTAAATATAATATATTACAAAAACAAAAATATTTGTGGAGACAAAACACCAAAGCATCATCTCTTGGCCTAGCTGGATCTGGCCATAGCGCTTCATCCACATCTCAGGCGATGTCCTATCACGCAAGACAGCGAGGGAAGAATCTTCTTGAAAGGTAAATTCACCCTTGCACAGATCCTGCATCAGTTCGGTCAGGCCTTCTCCATGGCTTGAATGAGGCACATCCTGACAGAGGGCTAGAGATTGTAAACCTTCCATGCCAAAAAAAAACAACAAACAAACAAACAAACAAAAAACTCCTCAATGGGTTTAATGAAGGGACCGTATGGTGGCATGTATTGGAGTGAAAATTTTGGATGCTAATGAAACCAGTTTTTTGACCAGGGCAGATAGGTGGAAATTTATATTGTCCCATATGACAATGTATCTCATCTGCTCTGCATCCATTTGGTCTTCTGCTGTGACGATTGTGCTTTTGATTTCTGTCTAAAATGTGAATATGTGGGCCGTGTTGTAAGAGCCTAAGTTGGCATGCAGGTGGAGGACCACATTCTGTGTGATTGCAACATACATTGGGATGTTACCACCGCGTTGGCCCGGGACATTCAAAATGATTAAAAATTATGTTTCTCCCTCTCCCTCTTACTGCAACATAGTCTTTCATTTTGTTGAAGACTCATAAACTCACATTTTGCCTTTTTATAGTACTATAGCACCTTTATTCCTAATATTACTTCCAATATTTCCAAATTATGTTCATTTTCATAGAGCGGGCCAATATCGTGACGATTATTTAAAATCAATCGAGAGAAGCAGGTATCGTTATCGTGATAAAATACGATTAATCGTGCAGCCCTAATTTAATTTAATTTGACTTGACATTTGATATTCAACAGTATCCTTGACATTTATTCAACAGTGCTTTTGCTCTGCCTGCATTGACACTATTCTTTAAAAGGAAAAATTATATACCAATTATCAATGTAAAGCTGCTTTGACACAATCTGCATTGTAAAAAGCGCTATATAAATGAAGGTGACTTGACTAGACTATAGCACCTGATTGTTGAGTTTACAGTTAAGCACCCAAGTGTTTTCACACCTGACAGCCATGTTTGATCAATTGGTTTATAGGGGTGGTATTTTGGAAAGCAGTGTCTTGAAATGGCAAGGAAGTGACATTAGTTAGATTTCCTGTGTCTAATGTAGAGAAGTGTGTTTAGTGATGTGCAAAACAATGTGTGTAGTGTTTTGCAAAAAGTGTGAGGCTGAGAATGTGCTTATAGTTGTGCAGATCTAGCTTTGTGTTTTGCTCCTTGAGTGTAAGGTTTTGCTAATTGCGGGAAAAGTTTAATTTTAGTGTGTAAGCAATCGTAAAAAAACTGTAATACACAATATAAGAATATTTAAGCAAAATTTTATTATAGGTAGATAATCAATTATTAAAAATTAAAAATGATTATAAGTAGCGGAAGGACTGTACGAGCGTCTTTTTGACTTCTGTGCTCTGCATTAATTTTTCTGATGCATAGCAGATAATGATTTATGTTTTACTTGGGACATTTGGTATCCTAATTGACCTAATGAGATGATTTTTCACTTAAACTTAATGGAGAAAAGTTCTCGTGCTCATTAAATCATTATGATCCTCAGTCTTTCTTCAGAAACAAATAACTTGATGTTATTTTTAGCCATACTTTGGTGAGAAAAGTGTCTATCTGTTATCTGTATGCTGTTATTAATTCATTTCTTGACAGGAAGCATTAGCGTGCTCCCCTGTCACTGTGAAACCATCTGTTAATCAGCACTTTTGTGACTGGCGGCATATGTCTGGAATCAAAGCCTATGCATGAGCACCGGCATCTCAAAGGTTTACAGTATCAATGGAATACAATGGATATAGTTGAAATACATAATGACATGGAGATCAATAGAGGAAGAATGAACAGTTATATTTGAGTGGTAATAACAGTAAAATATATTTATTTTTATTATTTATTTATTTTTATTTTAAGAAATACACTACTGCTCAAAAGTTTGGGATTGTTAAGATTTTTTTATTTTTTAAAAAAAATAAATTAAATAAATTTTCTTTAAAAAAAATTTAAGAATCTGCTCAACAGCACTCAAAGCGTTTTTAAAAATTCAGTAGCGACTTGGTACCAACGTCAGTACTTTTGACAACTCTAATTACAAGGTATATTTATAACCATCTCCTGTTTTTTAACACAAAACTACACAACTTAATTAAGGGGGATTCAGTTTGCCTAACAATAGATTAAGAAGGAAAAGATGCTCACCAAATGAATCAACTATTATTTTATACAACCATGAAAACAAAAATAATCATCACCAAACAAAAAGAAAATACAAGAAAACACGTTATACAAAACAATGTAATGGATAGGTGCATAGCAGAAATTGAGCATTTGGTTTCACAGTTCAATAATGTGAAAATGGATGCGTGTGAGAGTCTTATCTGAGGGTATAAAGTTCATCAAACAATGTCCAAAGTTGAAGTTGTCCCTTAGCCAATGAATAATCCAACTATTGACGATGAATTCACTCCAACCAATAACTGTTCTCAAGCTCCAGACTCTTCCAAATCAGGTACAGCCATACATTCATCTGGGCTTTAAATCCATATTTAGCTCTCAACATGCAGTGTTAAAGTCACCGATAAAGGGTCATTCTAAAATACAAATAAACTGTATCTACCTTTTAGCATCAAACACAACACAGCTTAGATACAATTGCTCAGCATATGTCAACAACAAGTTTAAATAACAGGAAAGAAAACAAATCCTTACTTTAAGTTGAGCTTGAAATGGAACATTTCTCAATCAGGTGTAACCCAGGTTAGATGAAGAGAAATTGAAGAGAATTATTTAAATTATTCACAGTTAATAACATCATATTTTTTCTTAATAAATGTTGGAAAGAAGTGTTAAAGTTATTAAAAACATTTTAAAAAATAGAGAAATTGTCTTATTTAGTAGATTAGTGATTAACCAATGAGCGCTCTTTGTCATCGCGCGCACCCTGCGTGTCATCGAGCATGCGCAATTACAGAAGAGACGAGTTGATGAAGAAAAGACGTGATCTGATCTTCGTGATCAAACTTGATTAAATATAGATAAGAAAAAAAAAAAAACCTCTGAATATCGTACAAACATTTAAAATCATTTATTTTGAGGCATCCAGCATCTCAAGACGTCGATTGAACATTGTTGAGACGCATTTTACTCTTTCAAAAACGCCATTGCTGGTCACACGCGCATGTGATAGAGACACGCCTGTGTGAGAGAAAAAAATGAACTCCGAGTTCACCGACGCCATTGTAGGCCAAACACGAGCGTGTAAGAGACACGCGCCTGTGTTCGAGTAAATTCAATTCATAGAGTTCACTGACGCCATTGTTGGTCACGTGTAAAGACGTGCCTGTGTAAGAAAAAAGACTTGATTGAGAGGCCATGTTTTTTCCTTCTATTTTTTCTTTTTCTTCATTCTATGGATTTGCAATACTCCTGTGATCTTCTGTGACATCCTGCGAAACTTCTTCATTTGATGGCGAGCCACCAAAATCTGCTACGGAGGAAAAAGGACGACACATCATAAAGAAGAGGACAATATCCTTTCTTTGAAATTATCATTCCTGCTTGGAGAAAGCAAGACGCTTTCCACCTCAAGAACTATTAGATTCCCTTCCTTGAGGGAATTTACTAAACAGATTGGAAAAAAAGAGAAAAAGAAACTGATCAGTACTACACAGAACATTGAACACTTGATAGTATACCAGGAACCCATTTGATTAATATTGAAGTCCTTATTGGATTATCTGTGAGATTTTTGAGAAACATTAATTCTTCTATCTGTTTTTTTTTTTTTTTTTTCTTTCTTTTTCTTTTCCTTCTTCTCTTTCTAATATTGAAGTGACTGGTCCGTATATATTTTTGGGGTGAAAAGAGTGCACTCAAGGGAAATTTTCAAAGCCAATCTTTATTGTATATTGTTCATATGAAATTGTAATTTACTTGTTTTTTTTTTGTTTTTTTTATAATTTTCAAATTATATTTCAAGATCAAATTTAACTTTGTTGTCTGTCTGTTGTTTCTCACCACAACCCACCACCTCCTTTACAATCCCTAAATCTGATTAATTAATTTCAGTCTTCTGATAAATTAAATTCAACTCAATCATTAAATTGTCAGCAATCCTTTAAAGGGTGCTACACAGGACATAGCACAAATGCAGTAAAGCATTATGCCCTGTCCAAATACCCACACTTGCAGACTTGGTCACTTGAAAGCGTGTGCACGTGACAGGAAGTAAGTGCACAAGACTGTCCCATGTCTTAAAAATGCCCAAGTGCAGTGCCCTTAATGCACACTAAACCCACACTATCTTGAATACCGCTTCTGATAGGTATTCGAGGCTAAGCATTTCCTGTCATGCATTATGTTCGGGAACTCACATGCCCTGAAATCATGAGATGTCAAGGGAAACATACGAATAAGTTAAATTAATTATATAATACGTATAATTTGATAGTAAAATATAAATTGTTGCACATTTTATTGATGCAAAGATGAGTAGGCTATGTGTATTTTGTGCATTATTTACAACTGCTTTTTATCACTAAAAGAAGTACCACAATTTTAAAATTGTGTCTTCTGTTAGTTACATAGCGACCACTGAACAGACATTAAGTGTATTTTAAAATGCAGAGTATTGAAAATAATAATTAAAAAAAGAAAAGCTGTAAACGCTTGCATTTTTTGCAAGACTTTATGTGTGTCCCATCGGGCAATCAAAAGTTCTACACACACTTGCAGTCTTCACGCCTTCTTGAACACTTGAGCCAAATACAGGAAATACGTCATGTAAGTAGACAAGTGGTCAAGTGCAAAGACTGCAAATGTGGGTATTTGGACAAGGCGATGGCCCTGTCCCAAATGGCATCCTAAACCCTCACGGTCTTCCTCTGAGTCCGCACTTTCACAACATAATGCCGCTTTGACTGCCAGGAAGAAGTCCTCTGCGTAGCTCACAGACTTGCGGGCTCAGCAGAAGTGGGCATCAAGGGCGCACTAACGAGCACCCTTATTTAAGCTTAAATGACGAATGGGACACCCTACGGTCTTGTGGACTTAACGGACATGCGTACGCAGCAGCCATTGTAAGTCCACAAGACCAGAAGTGCACATGAAGTGTGCCTTTTGGGACAGGGCCTATGCTTTCTACTGCTGCTGTTCTGCCAACATTCTCTACTGCCCCACCTTTACTTCAGGAGCTCATTTAGACACCATAGCACCCCTAGCGGTGAGGAAGAAAACTACAGATAAAAGTCTTAGTAACAGACTTGTCTGTTACAGGGTTAATGCATTAAAAGTATTTTCATAATGCATTATATATAAGGCTTTAAGTAGTTAAGTGTTACCAATGTCTTTATTGTCACTTTTTATAAACTGAACAGAAAAAAAATAAATAAATCTTACTCACACCAAACTGTGATAGTGTATTTGTTCAATAAAACTTTTGTGAAATAAAACACATTTGTGATTATTACATTTTATGTGCATAATTATTTTATTCATGTGTTTGTAAACATCTCAATGCTAATAAACAATAGGACTGCAATGTTTATGCCAACCATTTTATTGTAGGGAGAAACAAAAGTCAGAGGAAAGATTAATTCAAATAGTACACTGACCACACTGGCTAGGTGAGCAAGGACAGACAGTGGGTATGGCATCAGACCTTAGAAATAAATTTTATTGTAAATACATTTCAAATACTAAAAAAGGAAAGAGTGTCCAATAGAGTGTCCTAGTCCCACATGGCAATAGTGGCAGTAACAGCATCACATCTCAGACCTATAGGGGGAATGCAAAGACTTATCTAACCTGAACCCCTTTTCCATTTCCCATGACCCCTATGCATTCCCAAGGACCCAGTATTTTCTGTTTATTATTTACTTTTAAACACACCTCTACGGCCTTTCACCACACCCACTATTTCTGTCCTCCTCTACCCCACCACAAAACTCTTAGTTTGGACAGTTTGGCAGGAGTTGACATGCTGCCAGAATTCTTTTCTAAAAATCAATAGCAAAAATGCTAATTAATAATTTCTTCTCTCCCTGGGCAGCAAAGAAATGAATACATATTTATGTCAGAAGGATATGTAATTTGATCTACAAAAGTGAACTACATTGCATTGTGGAGGTCACATCACAGTGGGACAGAGTGTTAGACTGGGGCACACGAATCATATTGTTATGAAGCCTGTAGGGAGATAAAGGCAGCAGCCTTGAAGAAAAGAACAAAAAAAGAGAAACCAAATTGCACTGATTTATAGAGTTATAGCCTGGAAATGTGGCTTTTCCTGGAGTATAATGGCATAATATCTGAAAAGGGCAATGAATTAAGGCTAGTGGCATATTATGAAAGTACATTTAGTTTGAATCACTATGAATGTATAATATACCTTACAGCTCACAATGTAAACCGAAGTTAGCGGGAATTAGTTCTAGCAAGCTAGCTCGAGAAACAGACTGCAATATGCATGAGTTTGTCTAGAGTAATAAATAGGCTACACCTTTTTTATTGGAGGGTTTTTTAATATCACCAATGGAGTGTCATTTCCACACATAATGTCGGCTTGCATAATTTGAAAAGCTAGCCAGCTCTTGATAATGAGAGACTGTTCCATAATCAAAACCCTCAAACCAGAGAGATGAAAGGAGAGAGGCTGCAAAGCCTGTCTGACATGTGTACCAAGCCCTTTCCTCCACTCTCCTTTATTTCTCTTCTTTTCCAAGAGACAGAGAAAAGGAAGGGAAGATAGTACAAAAGAAAAAGAGAGAAGACAGAGAAACACTGAGACGAGCATAAAGCAAAACCATCATGCTGTGAATTTTGTCACCTATTAAAGAAGAAGAAGAAAAAAATCTTCATCTCCTTGCTCTGCTTGGAGGGCTGAGGATGGCTGATGCACTGCAATGATCAATGGGCCTCACTGTGGAGGATATCACAATGTCTCTAATTGAAACATTCCTTCAGGGCCTCCTGTGGGGGTCCTGTTCTGTGAAACCCCCCTCTAACGCATGCTCATCCTGACTCTGGAATTTGGTTCCAGGATGTGGTTGCTATGGGAGGGAGTTGGCTGGCTTTCACAAGTCCTGTTAGTTTACTGAAGCATACTCATATTACTCTAAACAAACAAACAACAAATAATGCAGAACAGTTCAGTGCTTCATGTACTTTCAAATAGACAACCAGATCTCATGGAAAAACATACCTGTGGAAACATTTTTGCAAAACGCAAAATACATACCAAAACATACATATCACTGCAGTTTCCAACAGAAATGAACACTAGAGGCAGTAAAACAGTAAGCACTTTTAATCGTTTTCATACACAGTTATGATTACAGGGTCAGATTATGGATTAATAAAGACTTCTTTACACATCTCCTTGCACAATTTTAAGTTATGATTTCAAAACACTTTTTACCAAAGTGCATGATTTGTAAACAAATACATTTTGGACTTTGCATCGCTTAGCCACTCCATATGTTTCGCTTTTCTGATGTAACAAGCTTGCTCGGTAGCTCAGCTGGTACGGAATTGTACTTAGGATGCGGTAGCCTTGGGTACGAATCCTGTAAAACATGACTCAAGATAAAAAAGCTCAAAGATGAGAGATCAAAAACAAGCTAAAACTGCATGCTTACGATTGCGTTTTTATGTCACATATTTACGTTCATCTGTTTTGGAAAAAATCTGAACACGCTTTTTTGTGCCACTCAGTGGACATTTCACATTAGCACGGGCTCGAAATGTACATAGCACTACGTATTTTTGTTTTGTAAAAATGTTCCCACAGGTATGTTTTTCTAATGAGCCTGGGCTGCAAATAGGAATGTCCAAGGGCCCCAAAAGGTATTTGGACACTTTTGAACACCTAAAGGAATGTTCATACCAGAACAAATGTTCGGTGTGAAAATTTGGTGTGGTAAACATTTTACGGTTTACGTTCAGCACTTCCAGGTTCTACGTCAGAACACTGACTCATTATTGACCGGCACCTGTGTCAGCAGCATGCGTCGTGCTGCTCACATGAACAGCGTCAGCCAGTACTGAGCTGGCGTTCTGTCGTAGAACCTGGAAAAGCTGAATGTAAACCGCTTCATAAAATTAAGGTTGAACCATTGTAGTCATGTGGAATATTTTAATGATGTCTTTAGTACCTTTCTGGACCTTAAAAGTGGTGGTTAAATTGCTCTCGAATGTCATCAAAAATATCTAAATTTATGTTACGAAGATGAACAGTTCTTATGGGTGTGGAACTACATGAGGGTGAGAAATTAATGACAGAATTTTCATTTTTGGGTGAACTAAACCTTTAAATGAACTACTGTTACTATGTATGTTTAGAGCGAAAACAAACATTTTCATACCATTATTGCAACAGATTATTTATTTATTTATTTTTTTATGTTGTAATCTCTTTTCCATCAGACTGACAGAGAGAGAGAGAGAGAGAGAGAGTAGGCTATTACCTGTGTCTGGTATATTGCATTACATTCATTCTTCAAGTCGATGTCCATAATATTACATCCTTTATACAAGTCCGTTTGAATGTCCGCTGAGGTAAGCAATCTTTGTATTTGTTCTTTTTTTTTTTAGCTTTGGGAATTTTCCATCCATAACACCACAGCGCTAAAAAAACTTCCTTTTGCAAAAGTTCCTTTCAATTTAAAAGTCTCTTTTGCTTTACTGACTCTCCTGTAAAGTGTTGCCGCCATCTAATGGCGTATTAATGTAATGTTCACTCAATCCATATTACTTAATGGACATATTTATATAAAATAATATTTATTGAACAACAAATAAGCACAATTGTACAGTTCAGTCAAACATAAAGCACTAGTTATTAAAAAAAAAAAATAGGTCACCATTTACGCTTGTATGTGGGTTTTACAAATATTTAACGAATGAAAATGATTTTAAAGAGCTTGTGATAAAACCTCCTAACTCCATTGGATCCTCAAACTGTCAATCAAGCCTCATTAATCTGCCTCACCTCCTGAATGAAGTGCGCACGCAGTTTGGTCATCTCCTCTGTGCAATGCAAAGGTAAATAAAGATCTGATGTTTGAAAAAAAAAATGTAAAGCGTTTCCTTTACTCAAAAAAACATGTGTTTATAAAGTTTAATGTTTTACGTATTTGAAGCGGAGAAGAGTCTGATATGTCCCGTCTAGTTGTAGCCAATATGCTATATAAGGATGTAACGTACCTTTTATTATTATCAAATTTAATATAGCACAATTTGACTTGCTCTAATAGATATAAAATAATAGATTAATAAGACCAAAGATTGCCCGTTCTATGTACTCAAATTGAATTATGTCTCATGTTTAACCACTATAAGAGCCAGCGGCAAATCCCCGAGGCACTGGCCGAGATGAAGCTGTTTTCGGCGGTTACAGAAGCACTGAACGGCTGCTGACGCACTAGAGCTCGCATCTCCGAAAATGTCAAAACAAATTGTAAAATGGGCTCTGTTATTAAATATGAGTCAGTTATTAAATATGAATCAGATTCGAGAACCAGACAGAACTGTTGTATATTATATATATATATATATATATATATATATATATATATATATATATATATATATATATATATATATATATATATATATATATATATATATGCAGTGGACATCAGCAATCAACATTGATTTTACATGATTCCTTTTTGTATTTTTTTAAAAGTCATAGTGGTTTGTATTATTGTAAAACTGCAGCAGCTTCTTTTTGGATGAAACACTAACCGCCATCTCATCCTTGTCAGAGGTGACACACAGGCAGCTAACACAGATGGAGAAACCAGTGAACAGTGTTAACCATTGTCTTCCCATTCACTCATGTGACAGTTTGGGCAGGGAGGAGTCAGACAGATTGACAGCAGAAGGGATTGGTTTAGTAACCAGACAATCAAGATCAGAGTCATCGAACCAAATCTATTTCTTTTTTTATAGTAACCCACTTAACCACAGAGAGACAAGGAAATGGAGAAAGAGAGAGAGTTAAAAAGAACAATTGCTGATTTTACTATATTATATTATATTATTTTTATTATTATTTTCTGATTTATGCATCTAAAAACATAAATGTAGCAGAGATATTTAAAAGGCACAAATGTGACATGGCCCCTTTAAGACATTGAGTTTTTGCATGCCTACACCCTATTTGCCAGTTTGCATGTGAGAGCCCCCAAGTGTTCAAGTTCACAATTCATCGGTGTGTTCAAATTGACCTATAGTGCTCTGCATAGTGAAGCCATCTTAAGTTTAGATTCCAAATTATAAAGTGCATATTTGTTTAGTCCAAAGGGCACTGCAAATGGCATAAGGATTGATAGATCACTTCACAGAAAGTGGAGAGGGAAATTTACCCATCTGTCACTGCGTAACACCCCAATACTACACCAATGCCCTGTCCCAAATGGCACACTTGCAGTCTTCCATATATGCGATGGCTGTTGTGTCTATGAGGCCGCAGGGGCTGCTTCTTATTTCATATTGAGCATTAAAGTGACATCAATTACTGACTTTTCAGAGATTCATTACATCTCTTTGTGTAAAGGATCTGTTGTTATGTTGTTGGAGCTTGGTTTATCAAGAATCTTAATGCAGTTTAATGGCAACTGATATTATGTTCAAAATTATTTTCTTATTATTACTATTATTCAGTTTACAGGTCTGATTTTGAAAGAAATTAAGAATTTTATTCAGCAAGGACACTAAATTGATGAAAAGTGACAGGAAAGAAATGTATAATATTAATGTTCAAATAAATGTTATTTTGAACTTTTTATTCATCAGAGAATCTTGAAAAAGCATATCACAGTTTCCTCAAAATTAGTAAGCAGCACAACCATTTTCTACACTAATCATGTGATATGCCAAATTAGCATATTAAAATTAAAATATACTCAAGTCGTCTACCATATTGAATCAGTCAAAGAACATTTGAGAGCAAGATGACTGAGCATCTGCATCTGTAGTTACACTCTTAGCCCGGATTTTATATTTACTTAAAAATATAATTACAATATACTTAAAATATTTAAGTTTGGTTGCATTACTTATAAAATATAAGTAAATTCTACTAATTTGTGGGTGTATTTGAATGTGTTCATAAATGTAAGTTAAATGCACTTAAATTCTGAAGTTTTTCTCCTGACCACGCCTCCTTCACACTGGTTTGCGGCAGGTAATGACGCCATTTTGTCGTGGTGTGTATGAATTCAATGAGCTGTTGATGAGCAGTTGGAACATTTGTTTTGGCTGTTCTACAGACATTTTTTTCCTAAAATTTACCTTTTTATAGTTTTTCACTAGGAGAAAATCACAATTTTTAAGTTAGCATCATCGAGGGTCAGGGTTTGTTTTAGTTGAGCTCTTGACCCTTAAATTTTTAATATTAGATTTTGTTTGGGCAGTTTTAACTGCAATAAAACCAACCAGACAAGCAAAGTTAAAAGATGATCAGGTGGTGTTGGTTATGTTTTCACATAATCATTATTTGATCTGAATCACTGAACTCATTTAGAGCCCAATCTCTGAGTTAGATTTACATTATTGATTACAGCAGAACTGTGATTCTACAGCAGAAGATCAACAATACAATTTTTTTTTTAAGTTGTCCTTATCACAAAAAAAAAAAAAATATATATATATATTTTAGGCACATACAGACATCAAGAATCAGCCTGTGAATCTCAACAACGGTGACAAGCAACATGTTCTGATCAACAGATCAACTCTGAACATTAGAAAACAAGCTACTAAAAAGTCACAGAAAAACAGCAAAATTTAAATAGTGAGAATAAAGAAAATTACTAAGACAATTCAGCTCATAATTTATTCATGCAGCAATGCATGATGGGAGGCATGGATGAATTTTGATTGGTGGCAAGTTAACTTGCTTAGTACATTGAACTTAAATATACTAGTTGTAATAACTACAAAGTAATTAATATCACAAAACATTTTAAGTTAAATGAACTTGAATTATTAAGTTCACATTACTTAATCATTACTTAATTTTTTTAGGGCAACCAGTTTCCTCAAATTTTTTAAGTAAATTCAACTTATCCGGGCTAACAGTGTAGACACATATACAGTATGAATATGTATGAATAAATACCTTTTTAAATACCTATTTTTGTTTTGCTCCCAGAAGTCAAAATAAAATCCCCAAAAGATAATTTAATATGTTTTTTTCCCCTCCCACTTCAAATCACAGGTTACATAAATACTATCAAATGCATCTTTTTAAAATCACAATTTGCCCTTTCCTTCCAGGGATTTGACAGGCAGCCACTGCTCGGTGAGTTTTAGTTTAGGTAACACAGATAATTACACAAGCATAATTACAAACTGAGTCTCTTTTCACAGTACTGAGGTAGACAGTACAGGCTGTTTCTTTTCAGTAGGGCTGCTCCTCTGCCAAACATTTCCCCCCTTTTCACCTCATGAAGAAACTAAAAGAGATTCTTCTATGAAGCTGTGGTTGTTTTCCCTCATAAATTCCCATTTTACCCATATTTCCTCCACTCCCTTATCTCAACCCTGACATTTATGAGGAGTGACAGACTATATGCAGATGTGTGAATGGAGAGTCCACAGAAGCATTGCATCTTTATATGGATGTTATTTTTCACCACACCAATGGCCCACAACCACCAGAGCTCACTCAGTTTCACACAGCACCCTCTGTACCCAGCAAGTGGGAACTCACAGGTAGGTGCTGCTAACTGGACCAAAAAAGCGGTTGGGACATAATTGGCACAACACCATGCGTTCCTGCCAATGCAATGTTCTCAGAGTGTTGTTTGCGACGGTAATGTGGTGTACCGAACCATTTTTTTTCACCCGGCTGCAAATGATGCCAAAAGTAGATTGGAAATGGGGTTGCAAACAGATGTAGCTCAACATTCAAACTCTGAAACCAAATAAAATAGACACTGTATAGCATAGAAATTGTTATGGCTTTATAAAACTTAGAAAGTGTAAAAAGTAAGTGTAAAAAGTCTGTGCAGATACCATAAAAATCAAAACAAAAGTCCAGGGCATAGTATGAAATTAACATATGATATTCTGATATTAAAGTGATACTTCAACCAAAAATAAAAATATTCTGTCATTATATTGACTCACCCTCATGTCCAAACATGTATGACTTTCTTTTTTGGAACACAAGAGGAGAAACTTTGAAAAAGTCATTGAGTTCATGGACAAAAACAGTTCATATTCTTCAAAATATCTTATGTTGTAGTCCACAGAAGAAAGTCATACAAAATAATTCTTAAGTATTAAATAAATACAGTACACACACACACACACACACACACACACACACACACACACACACACACACATGTTTGTTTTTGTGAATTGTGGGGACTTTCCATAGACTTCAATGCATTTTACACTGAACAAACTGTACATTCTATCCCCCTACCCTGCCCCTACCCCTAAACCTAACCCTCACAGGAAACTGTGCAAACTTTTACTTTTTCACAAAAACTCATTCTATATGATTTATAAACCCATTTACATTGTGGGGACCGCTGGCTGGTCCCCACGATGTAGGTGAACTCAGGTTTATATTACATCATGGGGACATTTGGTCCCCACAATGTAATATAAACAAAAGCACACACACACACACACACACACACACACACACACACACACACACACACATTATATTATATTATATTATATTATATTATATTATATTATATTATATTATATTATATTATATTAATTATATTATATTATATTATATTATATTATATTATATTATATTATATTATATTATATTATATATACTACCAATACAGGGGTTCTCAACTTTTACACAAAAACACAATAATGTTTCAAGAATTCTACTGATAACTTGTTCTAGGTAGAATCAATACTAATCAAAGAACCCACTATAAGTAAAGTTTGTAAGTTGTAAGTTCTTAATTTAAAGTTTCAAAAAAGTTTGTTGGCTGCAAAATGATTAAAAACAAAGAATTTAGCAGGTGTTGAGCGTATGATGGAAGTCAGGCTGAATGACCCATCACTTCTGGTATGGAATAGATATTCTGTCAATTCTCACATCAGTTGTTTTTATGAACCATTTTCCACATTTTGTGCAGGGAAAAGTTCATGCGGAAACGGAATGAAATCACAGTTAAATAACATTAACTTTTGCAGCTATTTTCTTAAACAACATCCTTTGCGTTTCCTCCTAAAAGGTCTGTATGAGTGCCACATATATGCTTTTACCACCTCCTCTCACCCTTCTCGATAGCTGCAGTCACTGAATTTGACCTGTAAAAGTGCTGACAGGTTTGTCTGATAAAATATGTACATAATGTAACCACAAGCACAAGGCCACCACAACTACACAGCCCAAACTCTATCATCAATTGGAACTTATGCATGTACATTAAATATGAATGTGTTATTACTGTAGATGAATTATTGATTTTTATAGTAATATAATTATGCATTACATAGGTGGACGTTGGTCAGAAATTGATATGTTATGAGAAGGATATTAATATTTCAGAGAATCAAAATCACTTAGGTCAGTCCAAAGTTATGCTAATCAGCATACATTAACATTTACACCAAAGGGTTCCAGGTATTATGGGAAAATCAAAACAATTATGGATATTAAATACGAATTTAATGTCTGTGAGGCTTCTGCATACTACTCAGCATGCATAAATTCCAGTTAATAACAGAAACCTAATAGAGTCCTGCTCTGGAGTCCCACAGCACTGAACATTTTGGATGTCCTCCCCTATCTTACACCCCTGATTCAACACATCGGCTCATTAGTAAAGGCTCCAAGACCTCAGTAGGGTGTGTCACATTAATGACTGTCCTGGGGGTCCCTAGGAGCTGAATTGAGAAACGCTGCAATACCAAATCTTTATTAGAAAGAGGACACATTTCCCTTTTACTCTGAGGTTACTCCTTCAAAGCTCAGAAGGCTTAATTTATGTGATTAAATTGTCTCAGATGTGTCCTAAAACTCCCTAGTAAAGGGGTGTCCAAACCTAATCCTAGAGGGCCAAGAGTTTTACTGAGTTTAGCTCCAGCTTGCACCAACATACCTGCCAGGAGGTTTTTAGTAAGCCCAAAGACCTTGACTAACTGGTTTAGTTGATTAGTTTAGTTAGTTTAAAGCTAACATCTGCCTGACAGTGGCCCTCCAGTAGCAGGACTGGACACCCCAGCCATAGAAAAAAAAAAAAAAAAAAAAAAAATGGAAACAAAAGAATTGTCATATAAGATATAGGCCTATAAAATGCATGTACTGTAGATTGCATAACTGATATCACTTGGCCTTGAAAAGAAAGTTTTTAACAAGAACTCTATGGATAAACTGTTCTTGGTAGAATTAATACTAATCAAAGAACAGTCTATAGTCTACCTGAAAAGGTGAACCCAAGCTTGTTGGAAAAACGTGAAACATTTTTGCAAAATGATACGTTGCTTTTGTATGCTTCATGATACATTCAAAGTGAAATGTCCAGTGAGTGGGGCTAAAAGTGTGTTATATCTGAAACTGACGAATGTGAATCTGGCAACATTAAGTTGTAAATGTCCAATGATTGGCGTTAAAGTCACCATGAAATCTTTTTTTTTTTTTTTCTTTATTCATGCCTCATAATAATTCATTAAAATAACTTCCCCTCTTTCTTGCAGCATCTCTTTTCTGCTGACATGTTCACTGCCACAAGGGTAGGACAATAATCTTTCAATTCCAGCAACCTGTCACTCACATGACATAGCAGCAATGGCAAACAACAACGATCCAATCAATTCCCCATGGACAAAATCAAGTCCTATCCTGTCCCCGTCCCTCTTGTTTGAGAACCCATTCCACAAGGATATACTGTATGTCACAATAGGGAAGACTACCGCAACTTTCGTTTTATACGGAGCATCTTTTCTTCCCTATTATGACGTATATTTGAGTGAAACAGCTTCTCGAATGATAAAAAAAGTAGGTGGATATGCTGGATTGAGAACAGACAAAGTCATATAGAATTCTTATTGAGAAGAGAACACATTTCCTAACTCATTTCATGCCTGATGTGTTTCTCAAAAAGAGGAATACCTTAAAAATGGAAATGTGAATTGTTGATATAGTAAGAGAACAGAGCTATAAGACACATCTTGATAGTATAGTTCAAATAATTTGGCCATTGAAAT